>NC_059337.1:128912222-129216111 GCF_018350155.1 Leopardus geoffroyi
GATGGTTTGTATGAAAGAATAGGAGAATAACCTCTTCCATGATTAAGGTTCATATTTTCTGGGTCTCTAGCCACAAGCACAGATGACTGACTGTCAGTCTAGGTGACATACTCTTTCTTGAATGGTTAAGTCAGCTTCTGGCTCTTTCTTCTCTACTGTAGGAAATCAAACCTAACCCACGGAGCTGGCCTTGAAACACATGTTTTCTCACATCTTACTCAGTCTCCCACTATTCACATCATTTCCTAACCCCAAACTCTTTACTTTCCCAAATTTTCAAAGAAAAACAGTGCCTTCACATGCCAGTCTATGTACAGAGATACAGGGGAAAAGATGCTCATGTGCCAGCAAGTTTGTACTAATTAGCATCTTGGAACAGGTAACTCCATACATACATAATCATACCTAATTATACATGTATTTATAGTTCCTCAACTCATAGTCTTTATATTATAATTTCAGTTATATATAAAGCCCCTTTCCTGGTTGCCCATATCATGAAGCTTACAATTTCCTGAAAATACGCTCACAAGATTTCATGGAAGGAGGAAGAAGACATTTCACACAATCTCATTTTCAAGAGAAAAAAGGTATCAACAATCAACATTTGAGAAATATTTTTATTTGACAGATTTACTTAATTCACTGGTTGCCTTAGTGAATGTATTAGCTTCTATGGCTGTGTAACAAACAAACAACCTCAACATATAATCATTTAAAACAATAAACATTAACTATAGAGGACAAACTCATGGTTACCAGAGGGGAGGTGGGGGGGGGGCGTGGGTTAAATAGGTGACGGATATTAAGGACTGCACTTGTGGGGATGAGCACTGAGTATTAGATGGAAGTACTGAATCACTATATTGTACACCTGAAACTAATGTTGCACTGTATGTTAACTGGAATTTAAATAAAAACTTAAAAAATAAAACAATAAATATTTATCATTGAACTATTTCTGTGCGTCAGGAATTCAGGAGTTTAGCTGAGTGGTTGTGGCTTCTGTTCTTTCATGAAATCACCGTCAGGATACTGCTAAAGACTGCAATCATCTGAAGACTTGACAGGGCTGGAAGATATGTTTCTAAGATGGTCCACATGTTTCCAACATGGTTTTTGAAAGGGGGCCTCTTTTTCTTACTACATGGACCTCTCCATATAGAATCCTTACAACATGGCAGCTGACTTCTCCAGCAGTAATTAAGCCAGGAAACAGCAAGAAAGAAACCATAATGCTTTTCAGGACCTTGTCTCAAAAGTCACATACCATATCTTCTGCCACATTCTCTTTAATTAGAAGATAGTTACTAAGTCTGGCCCACATTTAATAAGAGAGTAAGAATTAAGCTGCACCTTTTCAGAAGAGGAGTAGCAAAGGCTTTTGCATATATTTTAAAATACCACAGGAGGAATATGTACAATATTTGACAAAGGTTCACACAGAAAAAAAATATGGACAAGACTGAATGAATACAGACTTCTATCATTAGAGAATCTGCCTAAGATACTTTACTTTGGGAAGAAGATGAAAATATCTTAACTTAATAGATATTGGATGTGTTTTGGATGTATATAAAAGGTTTTCGTCTATTTCAAGGCCTTTACTTGGCTGAAATAGAGACAGACTCTATTCTCAATCTCTTGTTCCTTTTTGTTGTGGTTGTTAGTATGTCCACAATTCCATTTCTAGTAAATGATGAGAAACTTCATTTCACTTCTTCATTAAAATGATAGCATCAATACTGGGAGATGGAATTTTGGAGTGGCCTCAACAGACCACTTATAGGACACATGGGAATCACATACAAGATTTTCTGACCAGGAAGCCACAAAGCTACAGACTGAAGCATACTGTCATTGGCAGGACAGTTCAAGGTACCAAATGGCCTAGAGAAACATTAGAATACAGGGAATATATACTAATATAATAAATTATATTATGATACAAATATGTCTTACCATTACATCTTAGAGATCAACTGTAACAGCAACAACAACAAAAATGAGCTATTTCATTTTTTTCTTTGAGATTAGCAGTTTAATGTGTAGGTGTAGGGTGGATATTAGACATCTGGTTTAGCAAGAGTAAGTACTGACAGTGGCAGCATAAGCAGCAAATTTTTATAATATTAGCAATTCAAATTTAAGTATCAGATTAGTGTGGTATTGGAATCATTCATTGGAATATGTTTGGAGGCCACAACTTTTCTCAGCCAAACTTCTTTTTTTAAGCAAAATAATATGGTGTTTCTCAGTGTGTTTATCAAAATATGCCACTCAATGATATTAAAATTACTTGATGTTCAACCATAACTGTTATATCATTTACAAAATAAAAATTCATGTAAGCCGTGGATCTAATAGGATGTTCTACAATTGTGGTCCCACTGCCATCATTCCAACTTTAGCCCACTTGCAGCAAATCCTGTGATGTGGGCATCTAGGAGAAGCCCTGGCTCTTATCTACTCTAATTCTACCTCTGTAGTATTTAAATTGTGACTTGTTTTCAGGTTGCCATTTAAATATCACCTATGAGACACATTGGAAAATAACTCATTATCAGATTCAATTATATGAAGGCAAATCCTAATCATCCTTCTTCTGTCAAACAAAGGAGGCATTCCATTAACAGAGACTTTAGGAATGACCATTTCAAAATAATTTGTCTGTATCTGAGTTTAATATATACACTTTAAGAAGTTACCTGAACTTACAAGGACATGGTTGTAACAGGACCTGTTTTTATTTTTTCCCATACAGCCTCAGTATCAGTTAGTTTTTGCACCCAAACTTAGTGATTAAAACAACCACCACCATGTATTTGACTCATAATTCTTTGGGTGAGCTAGATAATTCTTCTAGACTGAACTACCTCTGTTGATATATGCTGAACTCAGTCACGTGGCTGTGGATATTTGAAAGGTCATCTGAAGGATGGATAATCTAGGAGGGTATCACCCCTACACATGTGGCAACTGACAGCCAGTCACCCGGGGCAACTGAGGGGACTGTGCCACATGTTTCTCATCATCTAGTAAAAATAGCCTGGGCTTTTTCAAATGGCTGTCCCAGGGTTTTCCACCACAGCAAGAGAAGGAAAGCCACTCTGTGCCATCATGTCTGGAATGGCTCATCATGTAAAGCATATGACAGGGCTGATGCAGATGCAAGGAAGACAGACAGGCTCCACTACTGATGGGAGGATCTCTTACGTCACAATGCAAGGGTATGAAATGAAAATAATTTGCAACATTTTTTACAGTGTAGAATCATCCTGTTATCTCAAACTTTGTAAGAGTACAGGGGTTTGGTTGGGTTCACAGAATAGGTGTAAGTAGTGTGTAATAGTGAAATGACCATAAGCTTTGGAGTCAGAAAAATGATGTGACCATTTATTTATACATTCATTCATTCATTCATTCATTCAAACATTATACATGTATTTGAATATGGTGATTATTCCAAACAATTCAACAATCATTGATTCATCAAATGTTTACTGAGTGTCTCTTATGTGCTAGGTACCATTCTGGGTACTAGCGATATGGCAGAATACAATGGTAAAGAAAACAAAGTTCTGCTCTCATGGAATTTGTATTCCATACAGACCAATACACACAGACAGACACACACACACACACACACACACACACACACACACACACACACAGCAGAAAGATTTTTCAAAAGAAAAAACAAAATAATTTATTTGACATAGTAGGTCAGTGAAAATCTCTTTGAGGAGGTGACATTTCATCTGAAAACTGATTAACAGGAAAGTATTTATCCTTCAGAATGGAGATCCTAGTATAGGAAGTAGAGGAAAAATCAAATACAAGATCCTAAGGCAAGGATGAGCTTAATGTTTCAAAGAATAAAATGAGACAAGTGCCTGGCCAGAACTGTATGGGCAAGGTAAAGGTATAGGGAATGAGACATGTTCATTTTCAGTTACCAGGGGCATAGTCTATAAATCAGGAGGGTTGAATATGGGTCATAGGTACGTACATCCCCCTGACCCTATAGACTCTCTGCCCCATGGGAAAGGGCGGAGCTAGAGCAGGCCTAGAGTGGGGTCCTCTATAGCACAAAGTCTAAGAAAGTGAAACTTATTACCAGTCTAAGGGTGCAGTCCCTGACTACAAGGATTTCATAGTCTGGCTGAGGGAATATTATTTGAAATACACAATAGAAAATGCTTGTTGAGGAATATACACATATTGCTTGACCCATAAAAAAAGACATTACATGGGTTATAAGTTATAATTAAGAATATTTACTTCATAGGGTTATTCTGAAAAGACCCATAGCAAGACGTAACGCATGATATATTCCTTCCTTTAAAAATAACAAATAGGGGTGCCTGGGTGGCTCATTCAGTTAAGTGTCAGACTTCAGCTCAGGTCATGATCTCATGGTTTGAGCCTCGCATCAGGCCCTCTGCCATCAGCACAGAGTCCACTTCAGATCCTCTGTCTCCCTCTCTCTCTCTCTGCCCCTCTCCCACTCACGCAAGCACATGCGTACACGCACTCTCTCAAAAATAAACATAAAAAAATAATAATAAATAAAAATACATACCTTACACAATGTCAAGCCTAATAGGAATCACAAAGGAAGGTTTTATAAAATTTAGTCATTGCCTAAATGACTCCCCAACCCTGTCCTTTAACATAATACTTGGATGTCTGGCTCCGTCATTCCCTAACTCTCTGTGTTTCTGAAATCCACACCTCACTATCAGAAACACAGATGTCAGCTTAATCTCTTTATATTACACATCTGTCCAATACTTCAGATCACACTTGCCAACATTAGTGTGAAATATCTATTTATGATTACATTTGTAAGATATGGATTCAGTCTCTCTTTGATTATCTATTACAGCAGTGGTGTGATTGAAAAACTACATGCCAAAAAAAATTATCTAATTTATGGTGGATGTTCAAACGCTAGAGGAAAATTCTTCATTATTCCACAAGGAAGATGAGCACAATTTTACAAAACAATAGGGTCAACATTTTAATTTATCTTGAGTAATCATTCTTTTTATATTTAAAAAGGCAAGCATATTATTCATTTTAGTTGTTTTGCTTGTTTTTAAAAATGAAAAAAAAACAATTTGAATTTGTATCTATATCCCTATTTCCTTAAGATGAATGACTGACTCAATACATGTTGGAGCCTCAAATCTTGATTTATACTTCTTGGTTGGCATCAAATGCTCTCTGAACCAAAATCACTGGTGAAAACATGAACTCTTAGTTTCTCTTCATGATGTCTTTCTCTCCCATTCTCTCTATTGTGTTTCCTATCACAATGCTTCACACTCTTCTCCCCACAAACCCCACAAACACACATTATACAGAAATTATTTATAAATACACAAACAAATCATTTCCCTTCACTGTTCTTCAGACTAATAACTCATCAAGAACAGCTTAGACAAGCAGTTATTGGCAGGACTCAAAGCATCATGTCTACTAAATGATGGTGATTTCATTATGTCACGTGGAAAATCATTTTCAATTTTGCAGTGTTGGTATATTAATTAATATTTATTCAGTTTTTGGAAAAAGGAGAGCATCAATCAAATAAATATGTCCAGCAAATATTAATACCTTTATCTATAACTCCATGATTACTGACATTTATTCATTCAACAAATATGTATTAATCTCTCATTATGTCCTAAGTACTGTATTGTACACTTGGAATAAAAAGCTGTATAAGACATAATTGGAGAGACAGCCTTGTAAAGGATCATGAAGGCAGAAAAGATGACCCTTCTTACTCTTGCTGGGGTGGGGAGTATCAGTGAAGGTTTCACAAAGGAGAGGATGCATGAATAGAGACTCCAAGAACAAATTAAAGGTTTACTGGTTTACAAAGAGAGAAATAAACAATAAAAAAGGACACCCCTGAGCCGAAACATAAAGGTGTGAAATGCCCTCAAGCAACCTGGTCCAGCAAGTGTTTTGGTTTCACTGAACCTCGGGTCTTTCTATAGCAATGACGGGAAATAAGGCTCAAAATATTGGTAAGGGGCAATGGCAAAAACAAAACAAAACAAAAACAACAACAACAACAACAACAAAAACTTCATGCCAAATTAAAGAGTTTAAAATTAACCTGGACCATATGAAGAAACATTAAAGAGTTCTAAGCAGGAGTGTGGTTGGGAAAAAATCATTTGGAAACCGCATAGAAGATGGATTGATCAACAGAGAAACAAATTAGAAAGCTCCCCTGTCTGAGCATCTGAAGGAAGTTTATATGATACAGGGATGGGATGGACTTCACAGACACAGAAAGTAGAACAAATCATGCTCCTAAATAGGAGACCCACAAGTGAGACTAGGGAGACCCCAAGACTATTGGGTGTCCACACTGGAAGTTTTTATCAGCTTTTCCATGATCATGTCCCAGAGAAATGTTAATTTTTTTAATCTCCTCCACTCAGTCAGAAATACATTTTACTTTATGAGCCATACAGAAGTTTTCTATAACTCACCATTGCCCAACCTCTATCCTTTCCACACACATCCATGGTTCAAAGAAAATATTTCATAAAACTGTCATCCTTAGTCCACAAGAGCCATTTGGACATTGCCAGTTCCTTCATTTCTATGACATAGAAAATATGCATAAGCCTTCCTAGGCTGATTGCATTACCCTCTCCTAGATGGTGATCAGCAGTTTGAACAACACTAGAAAAGAGCCTCTGGATCACTTGAGTTAATAGTTGCCTGTGCCCAGGTCCAGCCACGTGTATGCTGCCTAAAAGATTGCTAGAGAAACAGATTTGGAGCAGTTATCCTGCTCAGTCAGGGACCCCGATACCGAAGAAAAGCCATTATTTCTTAATTAATTTTTCTCTGTCTATAGTTCCTGTATCACTAGCTCCCAAAGTATCATTGGTTACAATAACACATCTTCTGTTTCTAATAAATCTTCCCTGGGTATGTCAGAGCATTGTATTTTAAAGTGGTTTAGCACTAATTATATGCTACTATGTGTTACATGAATCAGAGCAAGTCTTAATTGCCTTTATTACATACTCATTTTTATTTGTATCACTTGGAAAATAGCTCCAAATACAATACTGCTATATACATCTACGTACACATGCTATAGATAGTTTCAACACACAACTATAAATTTCATTATTACCCCCATAAACACAAAGCAAAAATTCCTTTTAACCAGGTAGTCTTATTCTATGGAAAGTTTGTTTGTTTCTTTATTGGCTTCTTGAAATGCTGCAAATAGCTAACATCAATTATTCTCTTCTTCCGCTAGAACACCAGTTGCATGGGATCATCTGGAAATATTCTTCCACCATAAGTTTCTCTGTATCCATTAAGAGTCTATCTTTGTACTTACAAGTAAGCTTTAAAAAGCTTTTCCAACCTTTTTATATAGTGGAAACTTTTCAGTCCCTTTCATAAAAAACTTACCTACTTACAGAAAGCAAAATACCTTAATGTTTATGAATAACCACTCCTCATTCTTGCCTACCCCAACATAAACATCTATTTAGTTGGTTAGTCAGTTTGAAGACTGAATATGATTTAGACTATGTTTATTACATAAACTGGATTTCTTGTTTTAATTAATTTATGATCTATCTGTATCAGATACATTACGTATATCTGCTTATTGGTTCTGACCATGTATCTGTAATCAGACAACTGAAAATTTTGTGCCCTCTCTTGATCTAAGTTAATTAATATTAACTATTAAATTTCTAATTAATAATAAACTAAATTCCTTGTCTGTTAAAAATGGAGATGATGAGAGTATCACCTTATGGAATCATTATGACAATTGAATAATATATTGCATATAAAGCACTTGACACAGTGTTTTTCACATAGCAGGTGGTTATTAAATGTAAGCTATAATTCTTGTTACAGAAATGTGTGACCTGAATGCCTTGGCATAACATGCCTCTAAATGTGTCATCTTCCATCTTTCAATTTTCTCTGACATTGAAAAGCGTGAGTAAACTGCTGGAGTTCACATGACAATCAAAGGCTGGCAATGGGTTCTATCATTTTGTTAAATATCTCAAATAATTTTTAAGTATGTCATTACCCATTACCATGATTTATTATTATTTCACAAATATAGCTTTGCAAATACATATATTGCAATTATATAATGTGTTTCCTCAGTGTGTTCATTCTTCATCATTCCCAGAAAGTTAAAACTTTGCAAACCAGCAAAGCCCGATATACATACATACATACATACATACATACATACATAAAAGCTTCCCCCATGCATTGATTTTCTACCACCTTGTAAAACTGAAAACCATTGGATTTACACAGTAATATTTTCTGTAATGGAGAAATACATATTAGAACACTTAAAATTATAATAATAAAAAAATGTGATAATCTGTTTAAATTCTTCAAGTTCTTTGAATCTACCGTACAATTACTGTAAGTACAGACATAACTGTCTCTGAATAAAGTTTGATTTAGAATATGGTATATTTCAGAAATACTTCCATTGTAATTATTATCTCATATTCCTAGAAAAATTGTTATAGAAGCTAATGGAATTTCTAACATACTCTATCTCTACCACCTTGCCTCATGTTTTGTTTTGTTTTTTCTTTCCCTTTTGGATAATATTTAGTTACTCATTTGGTAAAACTTAACCACAAACAGAACTTCACCTACAGCTTAAAATTCCCAGTTCTCAAAGTCAAAGGGTTTGTAGGTTGTTCTATAAGCTTTGGCATTGCAGTGTTCCCTAAGAGGACCTCCGAGAACTCCATAGGAAAACACAGGAGTTCTTCCTTCAACTTTAAGAATGGAACTAGTGCCAAATTCTATTCAGTGGATGCTGAGCAAGGTTCTCAAATCCTTTTAAAATCCATTCATATTACCTTTTAATTTAAAAGCATATATCCTTCACCATGTGGAATAGTATTTCCTAGTATGTGTTCCTAATCTCCAATTTCAAGTAAAAACTGTAAGTTCTTCTTCTAAAAATTCTGACTTTTCAAAATCTATGAATTCAGTGGACCTAAGGTTCAAGGACTTACTCTTCCCCTGACCTATGTTCACTTTTGTCATCCCTCTGTGGCTCAATTGCTTCTCCTGTAAAGAAAAATAATTATATTCTATCTTACATGTTTGTCAGGAGATGTAAATGAAGTAGTACACACAGAAAAGCTATGAATATTATTATGACAATTATTTTTTTCATTTAAAACCTCAATAATTTATGATATATTTTCAACTGTCACCCTCACAGATTCTTTATAACTTTATAGTGGAGCACCCCTGCACACTGCTTTGCATGTCTTCTCATTTTTTTTAAAATCTTCTTGAAATGAAGAAACCATAACTGCACACACCTTTACAGATGTGTGTGTGTAACCTATCCCTCGCCAGGAGAATAATACTCTTATTTGTTTCCAGGGTCCTTCCTCATATAGTCCCATATTTTGTTGCCACACTTACACAGTCTTGGATAGAGTTGAAATGACTGGGGAAAAAATCAGCTCGGTTTAAAAGACATTTCTGGTTCCACTCAAGTCATTGGGCTGGGCCAAGTTATGCAATGACAGATCAGGAAAATATAGGGGATAATAAGGACTCAGCAGAGGCAACGCAAAAGCTCCAAGTGTGGACTATGAGCCAAGAATAGGAATAAATTCCTCAGAGACCTTTTTTGAATGAATATAGTTTTTAAGTGTTTTATTCTTTACCATTTTATACTATGGTAGCTGACACGAAAGCTCATCAGCTACTTTTCTGCTCATTCACCCAGATACTTAGGATATTCTTATAATCTATTCTTACAAGACTGATTCTGCATGTCTAAAAACTGATCAAGGTCAAGTATAAACTCGGAGATTTCACTAGTTTTTCAGCCTACATGTAACGTAATTTAAAAGGTATTTATCAATACTTCAGTGTTTATATTTCCTATACAAACAAAGACAGTATTACTGTTATCCTTTATTAAATCGCATCCATAAAAAATCAACAAAAGCTGCCCCGTTCCAAAAATATTCAATTTTTAAAATTTACCTTTAAAGAAGAGCATTACAGCATATTTTTGCAAGTATAAGCAGATCATATATCCCAATTCACATTTATCTAGGCACAGACACCCCTCCCCAACAACCCTGCGAAGTGAGTTAGGGGGAGAGCCTTCTCTTGTGGAAACAATGTGATCTTCTGTGTAATGAGTTAATAAATCATAACTATAATAGGGTTCACAGAATTTGTTAAATTGCTAGGACTAACAGAAGGTAGTCTTTGGCATCAAATCTGCCTGAGATTGAATCTTGGCTAACAACTTAATCAGATGACTATTTCAGAAAATCAGGAACCTCCCTGATCATTTGCATGGACACATTAAAATTACCAGACATATCACATCTTAAAATATCTCTCCTCTTTTTATTAACTTGCTTTTTTCCCCTACAGATTATTTTTTAACGTAGCCTGCTTACTTTTACCACTCTTTATTTTTAATAATTCGTCTATAATCATAAAGTTTGCCTTCCTGTGTGATTGCATAGTGTTTTCTCCACTCTTCAGCTCATATAGAGTGTTGTTCTCCATTCTTCCATTTGTTGGAAATGTTTAGCTTATTCTGTCCCTCATGAATCGCGTTAAGCTTCCTTAAGAAGCTTGCATTCTGCTCCTGTCTGTTTTGCTGCTGTGTCACTTCAAACCTGCTTCTTCAGCAAGTGCTCTGAGATGCTTGCTTCTCTTCCTGCCGTGATGCCCCAGTGACAAACCACCCTGCCCGGTAAGTCGAGCTGTTAGGAAGTGTTTTTACTTGAGGGGCACCTGGGTGGCTCAGTTGGTTAAGTGACCTACTTCAGCTCAGGTCATGATCTCGCAGTTCATGGATTCAAGCCCCACATCAGGCTCTGTGCAGACAGCTCAGAGCCTGGATCCTGCTTCGGATTCTGTGTCTCCCTCTCTGCCCCTCTGTTGCTCATGCACGCTCTCTCTTGCTCTCTCTCTTTCTCTCTCAAAAAAAAAATGAATGGAAAAATTTTAAAAAGAAGTGTTTTTACTTGAGCTTGGTAGAGTCCCACGTAAGTTTCTTAAGTGAGGGAGCAAAATGCATGCAAAACCCAAACAGTGTGCTATGCGGCCACTCTGCCTTAAGTCAATTGTTATCTTTCTTGAGTCTGCAACATCTCTTTGATAGAGTTCTTGCCCTCAATAATGACAACTTTATAAAGATATTTACATGTTTAACAATCCTGAAGAGTCTAGGTGAACTTTGACCTCCACAGCAAAGGGCTGTATTCAAGGTCTTTTCTTTTTCCTTTTTTTTTTTTTTTATTTTAACATTTATTTATTTTTGAGACAGAGAGAGACAGAGCATGAACGGGGTAGGGTCAGAGACAGAGAGGGAGACACAGAATCTGAAACAAGCTCCAGGCTCTGAGCTGTCAGCACAGAGCCCGACGCGGGGCTTGAACTCACGAATCTCGAGATCATGACCTGAGCTGAAGTCGGACGCTTAACGACTGAGCCACCCAGGCGCCCCAAGGTCTTTTCTTAAAATGACTCTTTTTGAAAAGAAATCACCTGCATTTAGATCAACTCATGTGACGAGGTCTACCCAAATTCAATCATATTTTAGGTGGGTTATGGTCTTCCTGTATGTGGTTTATGAAGCACTGGCTTGAATTGGTAGCAAATTTCATTTTATTACTACCATCCTTTAACACTCTCCCACGACCACTCCCCACTGTATGCATTAGTGCCGGATTTGCCCTGCACAACTCAAGAGGGCACTGTTGTCATAGGAAAAACAAAAAAATCTGTACACCTTTGCCTATGGAATTGGCATGGCCAGTATAGCCATTTTCTTCACTTTTTTCCTATGTTGCCCTGATGTACGTCTCCAGCTCCACCTCCTTCCACTTGTCCTCATCCTGCACGCTATATTTGTGCCATGCTACACTTCTTTGCTCTAAACGAGTCACGCGCTAACGTTCTGTGACTTTACAGTAGGGCACGGCCGGTTCCATATGGAATGTTGTCATCATCTCATGTGCCATTTCCACTTAGTCTGTAAGTTTGACTTGGTTCCTTTGTGAAGATTTCCCCATAGAGATGAACAGTCTTTCCACTCCTCTCTGATCATCTTATATCTAAATCATATTTGCATTTGTCTCGGTGTTTGTCTGTCTCCCCTCTGGACTTCAAGGTCTCTGAGAGTGGGACGTGCCTTGTTCATCTCTGACCCACAATGCTTGGCATGGGTCACACACGAGGGGACCCTGAGAGGGCTAATATGGCAAATCCAGGAAGGCTCCCTTGGTTCCATTGTTGGCCCCAGCCTCCTCCACTTACACATTGTGTTATTTAGTCAAGTTACTTAACCTCTCCGTGATACACTTTCGATAGCAAAATGGAGTTTGCAGTAGTATCTACCATGTCGGGTCACTGAGATTAGTAAAGGAGTTAATACATGTAACGTGATTAGAATGGTGGTAATGATCAGCACATTGAAATATTAGTTCTTAGCAACAATATTGCTATAATTATTATGCTTTTTGTATTATCACCTCTTTCATAATGTTGTCAGAGGGTAGTTCTCAAAGTTTGGGGTAGATAAGAACTATTAGAGATATGCTTTTAAAACTCAGAATGGTGGGCTTTAGGGTCCTGGGATCTGCATTCTTATAAATAACTAATTTTTAGACACACTTCCAATATTGTGATGATTAGGGGACCATAAAATGCCTTGAGTGATCCTAAAATTCTAAATTATCATAATGCTTATGCACATTCACACCATTCAAATAAGAAACCCTTTTTCCTAGATAATCCTCAGTGTCAGAAAATTATATTTACCTGAATATACATTCTGTTTCTTTACCATATTTGGTTATTTTAGATCTATTTTTGGTGTCTAGCATTCATAACGTTAATAGTAACGTCTCACATGCTTATTTGAAACACTGTGCAATTTTAATTCACTGTTTTACTTGCTTTTTGTAGTGATATTAAGCATCTTTCATAGATAAACTAGTCACTCACTTAAGCAACAACAAAATGAAATTAATTTCTAAAATGTTCATGATTAAGTACACAAGGAGAAATCAATAAAAAAAATTGCTACCTTGCAAATTTTCTTTCACCATAGGTAGGAAAATAAATTATCCTTCCCAATATTTATATTTTAGTTGAGGTTTTGTAGAATTCTGCCTTCACCATATAGTATATTCAAGGCAAAAGTTGTTTGCTCTAAAATGCTATATTACCAATTGTTTTTAAGGGAGAGGGGATTTGTAAAGCCTACAATTTGGAACAACTTTGGACAGAAATTCATATTGATTTTTATTTGACATATAAAATCTAGTAGAAAACTCAGACAAAATATTCCCCCCAAAAAGATGTGGACACTATGACTAAAAAGCTTTTTAATCAAACACCCACACATCTGAGTGCTTGTTCTTGTTATTGTATGCTTATAGGAATACTTATTAACAATTAAATAGAAAACATGAGGAAAGAAAAATGTAAGTTCAACATAATGACTGAGAAGTACTTTTAATATATACAATAGGTTGCTTTTGAGCCAAGACAACATTCCGAGGCCACAGTTTCTTCCTTTAGACTCTCTGTGGTAGCCATATGCAAAAATTTTGAGAAATTAGAGACTGCAGCACAAGTGAAAAAAAAAAAAATCCCTGCTGTGAAGAGATGGTCCAAAATTAATATCAAGCCATAATTTTCTCTACATTGAATTTTAAGTTAAAATTATTCACTTAATACGAAGAGACACATTCAAATATCTAAGAGCTGTGAAATATAAGATATAAAGATTATTTGTAAATGGAACAAATTAACTTCCATGAAAGTTGGTTATATTCTGTTGGGCATCCTATTTGAGGTTCCACCTTATTTGTCTTTTGTTCCTAACGGCATCTTAAAAGACAGTCTTATTCCTTTCAATACATGTTTTTAGCAACTGCTACATGTTGAGCACTGTTGTAGGTGCCAAAAAGAGAAAAAGGCACAGGCCCTGTGGTCATGGAGCTTACATTCCAGTGCTGGAAACACCTATTAACATGATAATACTTGAAAATACATGTGATTCCGTGAAAAATGCCATGGAGGAAACTAATTCAGGGTAAAGAAATGAGGGAAGAGTAGCAGGCGATATTTTAGGAAGGGGAATCTGGACCACCCAAAGAAATGTCATTTCATCACAGTTAAAGTAAAGGAATCAGTCTGGTAGCTATCTGCAAGGAGAGCTTGAAGCTAGGTGACTGTGCAGGAGGGAAACAAACTGGAGAGTGCGAAGGTCCTGAACAAGACATGTTTATGAAGTTCAAACTTTGGACTTTTCCATTAGCTGCCTCTAGCCACTCTAACTACTTTAAAACTTGGAGACATTAATCACCTTCTAGTTTTACACTTTCTGTCTCAAAGGCATAAATTTTATCTTCCTTTTTTCTTTTAATAATTTGCCAAAAATAATTACAAAAGCACTACATGACTTCTGGTAAAAAATTAAAATTATGTAACAAAGTTCCCCTTTGTTCCAGGGACATCTCATCTCCCATTTTATAAGTAAATACTTCCTTACTTTCCATACTTTACTTTTCATTTTTTCCTTGCATTTATACGCATACCTATACACAGGGCAAAATATTTGGAGAGTTTTTGTGCTTGTGTTGGCATATGTACATACACAGACACACATACACACACACACAACTATGTTTGCCTTATTTTTTTAATTATTTTTAATTTTTTTATTCTTTATTTATTTTTGAGAGAGAGAGAGAGTGAGCGAGCGAGCAAGCATGAGCAGGGGAGAAACAATGACAGAGGGAGACACAGAATCTGAAGCAGTCTCCAAGCTCTGAGCTATCAGAACAGAGCCCGACACAGGGCTCGAACTCACAAACCACGAGATCATGACCTGAGCCAAGTCAGACGCTTAACCAACTTAACCAACCCAGGCACCCTGCTTTTTTTTTTTTTTTTTTTTTTTTTTTTTAATCTAAGACTATATCTATGTCAGATCTCCGAAGCTATGTATACCTTGGAATTAGTAGTCACTTCTGTTCATATTCAGGTAAGAAAAATCCCACTTCTCAACCCCTCTTATTTCTTTGTTGTTGTTATTGCAATTTTTTTAAATTTAAATTCAAGTTAGTTAACATATAGTGTATATTGGTTTCAGGAGTAGACTTTAGTAATTCATCACTTACACACAACACCCAGTGCTCATCTCAACAAATGCCCTCCTTAATGCCCATCACCCGTTTAGGCCATCCCCCCTACCCACCTCCCTCCATCAGGCTTCAGTTTGTTCTCTGAATTTAAGAGTCTCTTACGGTTTGCCTCCATCTCTGTTTTTATATTATCTTATTTTTCCTTCCCTTCCCCTATGGTCATCTGTTTTGTTTCTTAAATTTCACATGAGTGAAATCATATATTTGTCTTTCTCTGACTGAATTATTTTGCTTAGCATATTTCTATCTTGTTTATTTAAAAACTGAATTTACCATATTTAATCCAAATAAGTACTAAAATTGAATTCATATATACCAACAAAAAACTCTGTGATGCCCGTCTGTTCATCTTGTCTTCTGACTCTAGTAGCTAAATATCTATTAAAGTATGTCCTATTAGAAAATATTTGTGTGTTCATGATGCTTCATGTGACATCAGCCCATGACCTCACTTGCCATGATTTTCTTTCTCTTTTCTAACCATTTGAAAATTCTGCCCTGTATCAGAGTCTCAATGTGCATTATTTCTACAATCAACCCATAGCAGCCAGTTTTGTTTTCTTCTGATGGTTACAGGCTAGAGAACAACTAAAGTCATTTTACATATTTTGTTTGCTTGGCTCTTTAAACTGCCCAAGGCTTTGCAAAAACAATCTTAAAGTATAGTTATGGTGGTTTTCTCAAAGCATATTTTAACGTTTCTCATAAATGGTTTTTTGGATTTTACCACCTGACAAATGCACAGAACCAAAAAGAAGGGGATCATTTTTTAACTTCCATGAAGTCAAAGTTTGAGGTTTTAGTAGGCCAACGAGTTCTAAAGAGTTATTTTTCTCCTGTTTCATGTGCAACTTACAAAAGGCTCCTACAATATCACAATTATGCTTACAATTTCTTCCCACTACTAATTGAAATACAAAACTTGTAGCCACGAGCACCCACGATGACCACAGGATGACGGTGAAGTGGCCTGTGGTCAGCAGTGATTCATCATGCCTAAAATGTTCGCAATTAAACTTAATGGAGGGGAAATAGGCCTCTCTTTATAGGCAGTTGTCCCCCTTTTTTCCCACCGATTCAACCATGTTATTAAACACAAACAAGAACATATTTTCCCTAAAATTCACTATTTGACTCAAGTGTCTATTAACTCAAGTTAACCCAAATTAACTCAACTATCTGTTTTCAGCAGTATTTAGAGAAATAAAAGATAATTGTTGTTGATTTATATTTTTAAAACCAAAGATGTTAATATGAAATAGGGTGGGAAAAAAAAGCAGAATGGAAGTACAACCCAGTAGAAAGGAAGCTATAATTATCTAAACACACTGTGGCCAAATCACGTTCCAAATTATCATTATAGATACCATAAAATATATTTTTTACAGTCTTTAAACAGAGTGCTGTGATCAGACATTTCCTCTCCTGTACATACTTCAAAGAATATGAAATTGAAAGAAAAACAAAACCAATAGAGTAGAATATCCATAAATAATATCAAGAAATTATTAAGCTGACCATCATAATTGTTTACACTTTAGGCTACCAAAGATCCCATCAAACCAAAAAATAGTCATAAATCATACCACTCCTGCCAGTATCTCCTTTTGTCCTTCTCTGTTTTCAGTTATACATAAAATTAAAGAATCACAGAATGTACCAGGATTGTATTAGATATGTAAAATGAAGAAGTTTTCCTTCATACTCAGATCACACACAAATAAAAATTGTCATTGTATTGACTCCAAAGTAAGGACATGGTCCCAATGTTGGATTCTCATTGCTACCTTAAATTCCAAGAGTTTAGAATAAATTGAGAATACCTTTCAGAATTCAAAGTAGGAGTCCGCCATTATTTTATAGGTTCCCGAAAGAGATTATTTACTGTGCCCCTCCCAAAAGAATATTTTCAGTTCATCTTGTAAATATGCAAATGAAGTTTTCAGTTCATCTTGTAAATATGCAAGAGTAATTTCTGTACAGTTGAATTAAGGATTTTAATGATTTAAGTACCCTCTATATGAAATATTTTACCTGTAAAACTTTAGAGCCTCTGTGGAGTTTTAAATTATATTTTGTTACTTGATAGTATTATGGTGCAGACATCTTAAAAAACTCAAGACACAATAATTCATAAGGCCAAGCTTTCATATAAAAACAATACAAAGATTCCTGTAGCTGGTAGGAGGAGTCAGAATGGATCCTTAGATCAAAAAGAGTAAATTCTTTTTTCTTTTTTTTTTGATGTCAAGTATCTGTTATTTTCAACCTTATCTTTTTTTTTTTTTTTAATTGTAGTTGATATACAATGTTACATTACTTTCAGGTGTTAAGATTACATTCTTTATCCTCCCTTTTTCTGTTATTATTTTGTTATTCTATTCTTTGTTTCATTTCATATACATGTTCAAGGAATATTTACCCAAGATGCATATTTTGTGTTCTACACTATTCAGGCACCTGGATACAAGAAGGAAAATAAGACAGAATTCTGTCACTACATTTTAATGTAAACAAAGGAAATACATACCGGGGTATGTCAGAAGGTGATTAAGTATCAGAGAGAAAACTAAATCAAGAGTTTGGACAGGATGTGCAGAAGACAGAGTTGATTGTAATTATAATTACAGTGGTCTAAGGACACTCTTTGTATCATGGGACCAAAGAATTGGTTAAGTTCAGCTAAGAGTAAGTAACATAGGCCTACACTTGAGCAGATCCATTTCACCTTCAGAAGTACACAGACATGGATATTTATCCCACACAGCTGTTAATTACATGTGGTTTCTCCCATAATTAATTAGATATGGCTTTGACCTTTGTCTTTTCTTTGCTTCATGTTACAATCTTTGCATCAAGCCAAACCTTTTTTTTTTTTTTTTTTTTAATGGATTCTTAATCTCCCTTTGGTACTCTTAGTGGTATTCAATTACATTTTTCAATCTTCTTGTTTTGCTCCTTTCAGTGAGAGACATGTAGCAGTAATGTGAATTCACTGTCCAAAAAATTATCCATTTTCTTATCCAATCTGCTGTAATTGACAGATTACCCCATTTTCCAATAGAATACATTATTTTATGAAGTACATCTTGTGTACTAAGGTCATCACAGAGCTTGACAGAAATCAGGTATCATCTCAAACAGCTGTTCTCAATTGTGGCTTCATTTTCACATCACCTGGGTAACTTTAAAAATATTGATGCCTGCACCCCACATCAAGAGTTTCATTCAATTTTCTGAGTGGGACTAGGTATTGGTAACTTAAAAAATCTCCCAAAGGGCACCCATTTGCAGCCAAGGTATATGACAAACCGAATTGAGCCTTTTACTCAATGAACCAGCAATGCCAGCAGGACCTGGGTGCTTTTTTAGAAGTACAGAAAAGTGGGCACCGTTCTAGACTAATTGAGTCAGAATCTGCATTTTTAACAAGATCCTAGGTGAGTTTTATGCATATTAAAGTTTAAAAAACACCGCTCTAGATATACTTATTACAAAAGGACTGTCAGTTTTGTAAGTGACTGGAACCCTGATGCAAATTGGAAAAAAAAAAATCTTCGTATGAACTAATTAAGGAAAGAAGAATGTGTATTACTGTTAAATAAGAATTATGGGATATTTTAAACTAAATATCACTTTACATATCAAAAGACTCTGAATAATTAATAATGATGATTTGGCTCTACTCTAAAAAATATAGAAATGTGTTTGTTATAAAGATATTCTACCGACTTTTAGAAATAACTTATGCCAAACAAGTTTTCTCAAGTAGGCTCCTATATCATATTTCTTTTGCTTAGTTTTAGTTGATTAATCTTTTTATAAGAAATTAAACAAAAGTAAACATTTTATAACTATTATCATAAATTCCAAGGTAATAGAGCTAGCTTTAATGCTATTTTACTCTTCTGGGAAGCTATTTGACTGATGTTAAAACATCTGTATGTAGTTAGGGCATATAGTATGTTATCAAACCTTTATTCACCAAAGAAATGCCTGGAAGATTTCTTAGCCTAATCTGTCCCTATCCAGCTACATTTATTACCAAAGTAAAGATGTCTGAGCAGGTGGATTTGTTAATAACAACTGGCTGTAACACTTTTCTGTGTGCATTTCAGTTCCTTAATCTTTAAGGATGAATGATGGCTCTATCCCACACACACTACCACAACCAAGTAAAAAATGAAAAATTTACTTTCAAAGAAATGAAATATATATATGTGTATATATATATATATACATATATATTTATGTCTATATATATATATATATATAGAGAGAGAGAGAGAGAGAGACATAAAATACATTTAAAATGAGGTAGTTGCGTCATTTACCACAAGTCAAAACTATAATAAAATGTCCTCATACGAAGGCAAAGTGTTACAGTCTATTACATATTCATATCTTCTTTTTAAGTGTTGAGCCATTATTAATTTAAGTAAGCAATTACTTGGGTCCTAACTGAATGCTGTAAATTCTCATCCCTCCCCCCCATGACCCTCGAGAAGTAACTGTTCTCTAAGATGTGTCATTTGTGTCTTACGTGAGCCATTAATCACCTTCATTGATTTTAGATGAACTGAAAGTGATACCTATTTAACAGTGATACCTATGCCAAATTAATTTCACATCAAAAATGTCTCTCTGAAATTATATCCTTCATCCATATTCCTGACTATAGGTTTACATAATTTTTATCATAATTTATGCTCCATTTGACCCTCATAAAATTATTTTTCTCATTTTCACAATCAGGTTATGTTTTACTGTTTGAATGTAAGAATCCTATTAAACTGTTTCTAAGTCATAGACTGCAAATCAGAACTGGTTGTATGAATTCAGAACAAGCATAAAATGCCCCTAAGGGAAAAAAAAAAAAAAAAGACTCTTCAGGAGATAAGGAACAAAGCTTCCCACTTTTACTAATATATTTGAAACCCCAAACTTGAAATGGAGATCTAAATTTGCTCAACATTTTAAAAATAAAAATGCATATAAGTGGTTTTGATATGCAAGCTGTCATTTTAAAAACAACTTGAAAAAACTGTCATTCCTTTTCCTCAACACTAGCCCTTTGCTACTAACTACAGGAAAGAGGAAAAGGGAATAGGATAGAGAAATGGAGAGAGGAAAATAGATATGTGGAGGAAGGCAGAGAGGTAGAGAGTGGGCAAGTAACGTTTCAAAATGAGAAAGTTCAATAGTTACAAGTGTATATTAACAAAATGTAAATTTCCTTTGCTTGCTGAGAGTGGGAGAAAGGGGGATGCTTTAAACATCTCTACTTATATATAATGACGGACACAAACTACATTAAAAGAACATTACAGCTGTTTCAGGAAATTCACAGTTCAGGGTGAAATATACCATATGTCCTCAATACCTACACACAACAGGGGGCATTAAGACAGCTATTAGGCTGACTCCCCGTTGTGCCTAGGTACTGAAGGACATATGGTGCCTTTCACCCTTGACTAACGTTTCCTTCCTTTCATTGTTTCCTGCAGCAACTTGAGTGCTTTCTGAATGTTGTTTTTCAATAGAAGGAAATGGAGTCTTCACCAACAACTATCCCCCACTACAATACACACATATACATAAACATCTTTCTGCTCAAAGTGATTTTTCTCTATATAATACACTGCACTGTATTTGGCAATACACACCCATGACTAATCAATCTGGGAGCAAGTTAAGCATATAATAATGAGGATATTTCTATGTGTGGGCTGCAAAATAGAACAATGTATAATCTCTAAATTAACGATGGAAACATTATAGATACTGACAGAAGAAACAAACAAGATGTGGTTAACCAAGAAGGATTAGCAGAAATGGAATACAAGTAATTCACTATTTTCTTAACCACTTGAAACAAAATGCATTTTCTCAAATTCATTCCTAATGTTCAAGAAGCTACTTTCCATGAGCCTGCTGAATCTTAACAATGTAAGAATCATCCCTTTTTTTTTTCTCTTTCTCAAGAAACAAATACTACATATTTACACACACAAGTTTCAGAAGGAATGACAACAGGAAAAAACAAACTGTAACGTGGAAGCAAACCAAATGCTCTAATAGTCACTGTCACTTGCCTGCACTACGGATACTTGTCCTTCTTCCCTGTTTACCAAAATTGATGTAGTTTGCATGTCTGTCTCAGGGAGGGGCGGTCTTATACCAACATCAAGATTCAACCTATTTTATTTAATGGTGAGCATGGAATGAAATACAAGCCAGTAAGGGCTTACGGTTTCCGCAGGCACTGCTCCCGGAAGAAGTTGCCTCACTATTAAAAAGCAAGCCGAAGCAAAGGCCAGACTTCCTTTGCCGCAGTGTGTTGCCAAGCCTGCCTGTGCAGGGCCTAGAACTCTGGCAGCCGCCTGGAATACAGGACAGTTGTTAAAGCAGAAAGAAGAAAACAAACAAACAAACAAATCCCAGAAAGCAAAAACCCTCACTTTGGTCCTTGCTGACCTTGTTGAGGCCCCAGTCAAACTGTATCTAGTACTTCCTACTACAACTCCATGACACGTATTTAAATCACTTCAACAATGTTGTGATTTTTTTTTCCTTCAAAAGATATATGAACATATCTTCTGACCATATTTGCTGAGGACTCAAGTTTAATGCAATGCTCACGTAAACATAAACTCCCCCCAGATAGCCATAGCTTGGAATGTTTATATTTCATGAGTATTCAGAATAAGAAATGTTGTATAATACTACTTGGTTTCTCCAGTACGTGAGACTAGGCTAACCCATTTCTTTTTGTTCATTTCTTTTACTCACACTTAGGAGACTTATATAAAGAAAGAGGAGATAGACTTTATGCTTCTTAAATAATAGTTTAAGAAAGTACATCTATCATATTTTTAACCACCTGGCTTTCAGAAATACTGCCAAACTACCATCAATCATATTTTGTTCACATTGGCTGGTCAGAAGAAGAAGAAAAACTAAAATATTTCAGCTTTCTTCCCTCACTTACTTACCTAGTGATCTAGTCCTAACTCATTTTCCTCTTACCAAATCCCTAAAGGTACAGTACTAAATGGGAAAAGTATGGAGAAAAGGGACAACGATAAAATGGGGAAAGGTGGCAAGAAAAGCAATTGAAGAATAAGAAAAGTGGGCCGATGGGATATGTCAGAAAAGGCACTACATGTCTTCGGGAAGACATAACTACAGGACCACCGCATACTGTGTGTGACCTATGCTTGATCACCGAGGACCAAGTCCCAGGGATACCAAATGAGAACTCAGAGGACGTGTCCAGTGTGTTTTAAGGGACAGCCCTGGTGGGGATGGAACACAAGGCAGCTCATAGCAGAAGGCATGACACTTGGAGGAAAAGGAATGAGTTGAAGTCCAAATGCTGCTATTTTCTCTCAATGTGCCAGTGGTCTTGGCCAACTGACCTAACCTAACCTTCAACCACTTGTGAAGAATCCTACATAGGAAGAATCATACTTAAAGCAGAGCCCTGTGGGAAGATGAAACAAGATCCCACATAAAACACACACACTGAAATGTGTAATTCACATGTTCAGCACACCCTCCAATTTTTCTGTTTCAACAGCCCTGAGACATCAATTCCTGGGAGCTGGTGAAGTTTCCCAGCTGGGTTGCAAAGACTCTTACCAGGATTGGCCCTGAGCATTGCTGAAGGAAAATTAAAATGACAACACCCTAAGTTTATTTAACTATCTTAACTTTGCAAAATATGTATTTTTCTCATGTCATATATAATTTATTCCAAACCACCAGGAGTCTTCTAAACTAGATATCATCCCCTCTTGCAAAGCAGAACCCAGTGATGACAAATCCGTATTCCTATTTAAAACAATCTACTTATTGAATGAGAAAGAATTAGAGCCCCATCAACTAATTCTCAGTCCAGAAAAGATTCAAGACATATTTGAGTCACTGGTACAGAAATATATCAACCTCACTTTTGCCAAATTATCCATTAAATAACTGTCAAGTTTTATTACTGGCATTCACATGAGGTGATTAGAGTCAGGTGAGCACTATATCTCCTCTTCCCAGTAGCCTCATTATCAAATGGTACCTGAGCCTAGGCTACATTTGAGTAAGAAAAAGAAAAAAACCCAAATCTCAGAAGCTAATATAACAAAGGCATATGTCCTGTCCATTGGAGGCTGACTAAAGGCTCTGACCTTGTCCTCGTTGTTCTCACTCAGAGACCCAGACTGACAGACAGCAACTAAAAGGAACACTGCCAGAGGCCATGGCAGAGAGCAAAGGGAGAGGCCCTGTAATAGCAATTAAATGCTCAGTCAGCTTACTAACGATGAACCTCACCATGCAATGTCCCATGGAAGACGAAGAGCCAGAAGTATTCAGTGCAAACAGTAATGATTGCCCCCATATTTCACAATGAAAGCAATTCTTAGAAAAATTTGCCAAACAGGCAAACATTTATTACCAATCAGGCACGAAATCAGTCATATGATTATTTTTTTAACCTTTTTTTTTTTTTTTTAATCTGGTCAATCCTATAGTTGAAAAACAACATATTGTTGCATAGAGTAGGGAGAACATAGAGCCAATGAATCTCTAGACCTGATCTAAAGGTACTAATGAGTTAAGCTAGCTGGATTCTCTAACTGGTATGACCCAAATAATTATGGGGGCAGAGCCGATGACATATCTTAAACATTGTTCATTTCATCCATTTCTAGAAAGCCATATACTAATTAACAAAATCTTTGTTGTAGATTTCTATAAGGATCTTTGAAATTTTTGAATTGCCACCTCTGGAGAGGATTTCTGTTTAGGGCACATCAAATGCAAATTGACTTTTTGCTGCCAAACAAGTCACCTTAAAACTCAGTAGCATACACCTATAAACTAGTATTTCTTATGCATCTATAGAGTCCGGCTAACCTCAGGTAAGTTCCTCATTTATCTGTGGTTGGCTCTGCTCCACATGTCTCTCCTCTTTGTCTAGGAATAACAGACTGCCAGGAATGTCCTTCTCTGGCTAAGGCAGAAACACAAAAACTCAGTCAGAAACACACAAGTTACCTTGAAACTTTGGTGCAGAATTGCACACTGTTATTTCCACCTCCTTCATTGGGCCAAAGCAAATTACATGGCTGAGACCACAGTCAATAGGCAGGGAAGTTCTTCCCAGTCATGGTGGGACATTATCACAAAGTTACAGAGCAAGCCACGGATAGGACAACAGACGTATAATAAGTACAGTCATTACTGCAATCTAGCACGTACCCCAACCGAAAAGATAAAAATTAACTCACATACTCATACGTCACTTTTTTTGCATACTAGTTTTTAAGTTTCAAAACTCCCACTGCCTTCAGTGGATTTAGATCTGTGTAGAACCCCACCAACATGACTCCTAGCTAGGGTCTCTGACAATTACTGCTTTAGTAAAAATCAGTATCTTCTGATAGTTGTAAAAAGCGTTTGAGCGGAACAAAGGAAAGGAATTAGACCATCCTCCCAGCAACCTGAAGCAGAATAAAGACTCAAGATAAAGGACTTAATTCTACATCTATTCTGAGTTAAGATCAAAGACAGTCAATCCTCAGAATGTGAAACAAAAAGTGATATGCTTTTTTGTCCCTTTCATGTATAAAATTATACAGATGACTCACACTTGTTTGACCATACACCTGCAGTTCTTGCTTTGCAGAGAGTAGGTTAATAGGAAAAAAAAATGGTTCTCTGTGAGATGTTTAAAAATAAGTGAGCTGGAATGATGCTATAGAATACATAAATTTCAGGAAGAATCTAAAGAGAATTTTAACTTTACCTGATACCTGGTCAAACTGTCATCACAAAAGCCTGCTGGTGGGGAGAGGGTTTTGGGGAGTGACAAGGTGTTAAGTTCTCTTGAGCAGAGAGTCTCAGAATAAACTAGAATAATGCATGTGGTTATCTTGAAAACTGCAAGACGTATCATCATTTTCTCTGAATTTTATTAAGCAATTCTAAAGTTTATTGGCATCAGATAAAAGCTGATATCACAACTTGGTCCATGTTGGTTTCTGCCATGCAAAGGAGACCTAACAGTGATTTTGTACAGGAAGCATATGCCCTCTTAATTACACAAAGCATTAAGTTACTTACAGAAGAATCGGGAACCATATGGTCCATTAGAATCAGAAGTCAGAAGGTAATGGAGAATAGGATTTCTGTGCTTTCTAGCTAATCAGAGATAGCATGCAATAGGAAGTGCTTTTCACAAACAAGGAACCAGTGCAGAATTTCATCTTTTCATTTGGCTTATTCAAAAGCTCTTTACATTATTCTAAGAATGGCTGTGGGAGTGAAAAACCCACCTTGATTGTTTTGACCTAATTTGTCACATCTCTGGAACAGCACTTACTAAATTGCATCATGATGTCACTGTTTATTTACTCACAGAAGCCTGGGCTCTTCTGGATCAAGGGCTCCAGCTTATATAGCTGGGTTTATCCATTCTCACTCTTAGCAAATTCTTACTTAAGGCTGAGTTGTTTCTGATATCTCTAAGACTGCATGAAGTCTATCCCAAAGCTAATATTATATTCCTATAGAGAAAGTTGACATTTTGTAAAAAGAAAAAAAAATATGAATAGCATTCACTTTCTGTATATAGTAGATCCTGATGATGAAAGATAATTGAATGACCAAAAAGCGTGTGCTGCTCTAGAAGGTAAAAATGGACCAAGTATGTTTATTTTGAAGTTGATACCTGTACCAAGATTGATTTTTAAGACCTGTTTTTCAAAAAAGACTTTAATAATCATTTTAATTTCTAAGTCACTAGAAACCTATATTTACAGTACATTCTCAAGTGTGTAATGTTGGAACAAGTTTTGTTTTAGATTCTACAGTATCTGTGTACTTACGGTCCTTGGGAAGATGCAGCCACAAGAAAGAGGGTGAGCCTTGATTTTGACCCTGAGTTTGTGGTGAAAAGACAGAAGAGTTAAATTTGCTGGCTTTCTATTTTGGTTTGCAAAGCATTTCAGGTTGTAGGACAAGTTATGGGGAGGAAACCCACCATATTCCCCAACATATAAAAGCATTTCACTTCATTCTTTAACAGTATTTCATTAAGTTCAAAAAATATTAGAAATACTTTTGTAAAAACAAATAAGAAAAACACCTTTTTATGCAGTTACCTTATTTACAGTGCTTCTTGGAAAAAATCAAATTTATTCTAGTGCTGAAGCATCAGAATGATATTTTCAAATAAAGGAAAGGACTTCAATGAGTATCAGTAATCCTTTCAACAAATAAAAGCCGAAATATTTTAAAATTATCATTTTCAAAGTTGTGAAATTAAGTAGCCTTTTTAACATCAAAAATATGCCTTGGGCTGTCTCACATAAAATAATCATGAGTGTATGTTAAATAAAAAATAGATGATGGTAAAAACATACTGAAATCAACAATTCTTTAAAATAAATGTGTAGTTGTATTAACTACCATATCATGAAAATACATGCTTGTACATTTTCAAAAATAGCATATGTGTTTCCACGTGTGTGTGTGTGTGTGTGTGTATGTACTATATACATTCAAGCAGACAATTCGTAATTTGCATCTACTTTTGGAAGCAGTTTATAATAATTTTGATGCCTGTCCTCTCTCAGGGCTCCACATGTTAAGATTCACTGAAAGGAAAGTGTGTAAATAAGTAATAGTACAAAGATATCATTTTGTTCAAATGTGGTAATTTACTGACTACATTTTATTGACTTTTGCCAAATGTGATCGTAACACTTAGTGGTTCCATTTCATGAGGTTTGGGGTTATGAAAAGAGTCTCTTCCAGGACTGAAGTCCCAGGTTCACTGCTACACTAGCCATGGCCAAACAAGCCCAGAGGTCTCAAGCTCCATCTGTTTGTGTTGCATTAAATATTTATTGGAGAATAAAAATATTAAAAGGCAGTATAAATCCATGGTGACTGCACATGTGGTCCCCATACTGGATAAGTCTCAAGAAGTAGAAATTTAGGGAAGAAGGTGAAGAATTACAATGATGCACATGTGCAAAGGGTATTCTCAAATGTAAAGAAATAAGCACATTATTTAATGGAAAATTCTCATTTTTATTTATTTTATTCTCAAATTTATTTTCTCAATTCTGAGGAAAAAAGCCTTTGAAATTTAAGTAATTATAAAACCAAAATAAAACCAGAGAAGCACAGAGTTAAAAGGTTATAGCATGTTTTTACCATAATAACATCCTATAGATGTTACTTTATTAATAAAAATGTATGTTGTACAAAGGTCTCCATAGCGTGTTTTAAGTCCTGTGTTACGTTTCTTCTGTTACACACCATAGCCTGCATTTCAGCTACGCCAAACTACAAGCAGATCTCCAAATTAGTGTCCTTATCCCCATCTTCACACCTGCTGTGCCTGGAATTTTCTCGGTAACTTCATACTCCTATTTCAATCTCAGATCAAATGATTCCATTTACTGAAGCCCATCAGGCTTTTTGGGGCCTGAGTTGCTACCCCTCACCGCTCAATACCACATGCTCCCTCTGCTATACCTCCTGTGACTTGTAAAAGCCAAAATTTTCACACTTTTCCTTAGATTATACGACTCTAAATATAAACACTTCATTAATCTTTGCATTTCCAGTGCCTAACACATAACAAGCCCTATGGAATAAAGTCTCATTAAGTAACATGTATATATTTGAGACGAAGCCAGCCAATTTATGATAGATGGAAGGTGTGTATCAAAGATATCAATGTTTTCAAATATCACACTATTTTTAACAAATTAAATTTAAAAAGTATAGAAAATTTACAACTCCTTTATTTTAATACAAAACAGGATTTTTCAAAGGAAATATATGTTTAAATGTACATATAAGTAATATAATCAGCCTACTGTATTATGCCTTTATAAGATCATTTTAAAACCTGGCATCAATTTTTATCTTTCTAATATGAAACACTAGCTTTACTCATCCTATAAACTCCCCAAGTATATAGTCCATGCCATAGAACTCTGTGTCTCAACAAACTAACTCATTTATCTACAAAAATAAACACCAATAAATGTTTAATTATATTGACATTGATGATATGAAAACTGACATATATTCCCTAATTTTTATGTAATGCAAATAAGTATAAGCTGTCCTGCTGTGTGGATGCCTTCGTCTTCTCTGGCTCAGTTAATCATCACAGAGTGAAGTGACTGCTCCTTTTGCCTAAACTCTTTTCTTGGCCCACTGCCTGAAAATATTTTATTTATATTTGAGGGTTCAACCTACCCCTTCCAAAGCAAACTCTTTCCAACCCTCAACCAAAATCAGTAAAACACCCCCAACTCTGTGTTCCCACTGGACTTAATGAATGATATGTACATCACACTGGATTATAATGGTTATCTCAAAATATGACTCCTTGCCTTGAAAAGGGCCATGTAGTCTTCATTTACATATCCCCAGAGATTCACATAGTACTCTGCCCTTTGTAGATCTCAACAAATGTGTGTTTAATGAACTAATGAATGGATGATGTTAAAGACAAGCACACATTTCACATCAGTGTGCTGTGGCCATTTCAGTAACATCATGAATGTCTAAGCAGAAAACCTTGAGCAAAATCAAATGTATAACACTGCTTCAAAAACACTGATTAATCACTGCACACCACCTGAGTCTTAAGTATAAGCTGAAGTCCCGTGAATCCTGTAGGAAATCAATAAATAGTAAAAAATGATGGAGAGGCTATTTTATTAAACTGACTACATATTCTTTTTGAGAAAAAAAGATCTTTTTGAGATCTTTTTGAGAAAAACACATTCCCATTAAAGTAAATATCACTGACAGAATTCAAAGATCAAAAATACATTCATGATTGCTATAGCATACATTATTAGGATATACATATTCTTGCTTGCACGATGTCCTACAGAAATTGTGAAGAAATTTCACATTTGTATATCAATGTATAAGTCACCAGAAGGAATGGTTATAAAAAGAAATCTTTACCTATTATAAGAGGAAAAAGAAAAATCATTTGAGCCATATCGTTTGGTGGAACCCAAGAAATGAAATAGTTGAATAAAAATGGCATGCAACCCCCTCTCAAATACACTTATTGTAAAAAAAAAAAAAAAAAAAAAACTTTAAATATGACTCAATTGCCACCTTATCCTTAAACAACTTAGAACACAACTCATAACAAAAGATAAAAAAAAAAAAAAAAAAAAAAAAAGAAAAAAGATCTTTGGCATCAGCCTATGTCTCAAGTCTCAAACTCAAGACCAAAAAAACTATAGGACTTAGGAACATATGTATTTTTGTTGTTATACATCAAACAGGTTTTTTTTTTTTAAATGTTTATTTTATTTTTATTTTCTCCAGAGACAGAGTGTGAGCAGGGAAGGGGCAGAGAGAGAGGAAGAGAGAATCCCAGACAGGCTCCCAGCTGTCAGCATAGAGCCCAACATGGGGCTCAATCTCATGAGCTGTGAGATCATGACCTGAGCTGAAATCGAGTTAGACGCTTAACTGACTGAGCCACCCAGGCGCCCCTCAAAAACAGTTGTTTTAGAGAGTCGTGGAACAAGGCAAATAAAAACAGCTAAACACCTACTGTCTCACAACGAGCTGCTTTATCTGCCTGTCCTTGACGTGATTTTGAGTTTCTGACCACTGGCTTAAACAAAACTTCTGTTTCATTTACACCCATGTGTGCCAACCCCCTCCCCCAGTGCTACAAACAGCATGGTCAGTTCCATGGAAAAAAGTGAGACTGCTTCTCTTTTGGTCACAATGATTTAGTTGGTATTTTGCATCATATCTACTATATGATAAACCCTCAAAAATAGCCATTGAATGAATTAGCAAATAAATAACTGAATGAATGAGTAAATGTCATCACATAGTAACAATCACTGGGAAAAAGGAAGTGTTTAGTGGACCACTAGTTAGAAACCTACTTTATATATGAGACTTCTGGAAAATGTTACAGTAACAACCATTTTTTCCCATAATGTACTATGTTCACATGCATTACTCTCTCTGTATCACACTCTCCACCTGACGGGTAAGGAATTGCATGTGGTATGAAAGGTGAAGGAGAACAAGATAAGAGAACACATTAAAATAAAGAGCAACAGAATCACTGACCACAATTTTAACAGTCAACAAATAGAAACCAACATAAAAATTATTTTTGTTGACAAAACTGTAGTGAAAACATGGTCACTTAGGTCAGCAGAACATAACTGAATTCTGAAGGAAGAAGGTGCGGAACACTGTTTTTAAGTGCTCTATCTTTCAAGTGGCTCAGGCTCACCAACGTCTGGCCATATTCAACTGAAGTCCATTATTTTGCTGAGAAACAGGAAGGAACCAATTCTCATTTCTGTTTTTTTAATATAAGCTTTAGCAACTTAAGTAAAAATCCTAAAAGCACTTCAATACACATTTTCTCCTGTTGGTCTTGAAGTTACATATTAAGCAACATATTCTTTACATATGTTTTCTCCACATTTCCTTGTTCACGTAAATCAGGTAAAATAGAATTTGACTACATTCTACCTCAATGCTAAACAGAATGGGTTCAAAGTGTATGAAGAAGTTTTTCAGGGCTCAGATTCCAAGAAAGAAAATTGGTTTGTTGACTTAATTATAGAACAATTACATACCAATATTTATTCAATCCATCTTTAGTAGTGTAGTTAAAAGCATAGTTTTAAAACATATACATTTCATTCTGCTTACATCTCATGATTGGAACAAGAAACAGTCTCTACAGCAAACACAGATATCTCCAAACTAGGAATTGTTTGCTCTTTTCTGTGTTTACAAATGCTTTGTTGGCAAACGTTGAACTTTTTATCATAACATTCCTGAATAATGCAGTGGCAAGATCTTATTTGAACTGTTTATCTGTGTTAAACTTTGCATTTTTCTCCTCATCCATTACAACCAGAAAGCCAACTTCTTAGTACTTCCTTGCCTCAGGGCTTTCTATAAGGAAAATACAGAAACTACTTATAGCCGTTTTGTTTTGTGTTGTTGTTGTTGTTTTTTCCTCTTGATAACCTAAATTCTTTGAAAATAATAATCCCTGATCTTAAAGGAGAAGTTAACAGAAAGAAATGCTTTTAGAAATAGGAGAAAAAGAGGAAGATTCCCTTCTGGTGAAGGCAAAGTATAGGATGCCTGGTGGTCTAAACTGGGGAGATATGTTCCCAATGTCTAACACCTCTGGTCACAGAGAGCGTTCCAAAGCCTCAGAGAATGGCCTCATGGTGCATATGGTGGATAACCCCAGCCCTAGCACCCAGCTCCATGCAAATACCACCGAGAACGGCACAGACATTTCAAAACTAGTAACATGGGGAGAAAAATGTGCTAAGACACTCTCAGCACAGACGTCACTTTACATCATCAAGTTAAAGGTAAAGTAAAAGATGGTTACATCTTAATATATCATAGTTTAAATTTCTTAAGAAAATTTAACGCTACAGATCTTGACTATTAAAATATAATGAAGTATTATTTTGATATAATGAATCAGATTGTGACTATATAATACTATATTGGAAGAGACTTAGCATATATATGTTTCATCAGACATGAAGATTCCTGACCAGATTAGGGACTATGTATATACAGAATAACCAATCCAGATCATTTATTTTACTACCTCTATTGATCAAAATAAATGAAGTCACCTGGCCCTGAATCCACATGACCCACAGATAGAAGACACTGTAAAATTTACTTTATTAGTGAACATGAAAATTAAATAGGCCAAATATAACCCAAATATGATCTGCATGTCCATTTTTCCTGTGTTTTGATTTGGGAAAATTCTAAATCTTAACTTAATGATACTAATCAATGTACCCCTTATACCTCTGCAGGCTTTGAGTTTTTTTTTTCAGCGTTTATTTATTTTTGGGACAGAGAGAGACAGAGCATGAACGGGGGAGGGGCAGAGAGAGAGGGAGACACAGAATCGGAAACAGGCTCCAGGCTCCGAGCCATCAGCCCAGAGCCTGACGCGGGGCTCGAACTCACGGACCGCGAGATCGTGACCTGGCTGAAGTCGGACGCTTAACCGACTGCGCCACCCAGGCGCCCCCAGGCTTTGAGTTTTTAAAAGGTGTGTAATGTTTCTTCTAGATATACTTTTTTTTTTTTTTAATTTTTTTTTTTTCAGCGTTTATTTATTTTTGGGACAGAGAGAGACAGAGCATGAACGGGGGAGGGGCAGAGAGAGAGGGAGACACAGAATCGGAAACAGGCTCCAGGCTCTGAGCCATCAGCCCAGAGCCTGACGCGGGGCTCGAACTCACGGACCGCGAGATCGTGACCTGGCTGAAGTCGGACGCCCAACCGACTGCGCCACCCAGGCGCCCCTCTTCTAGATATACTTTAAGACAGATTGAGTTTTCATGCAAGACTCATAGTAGGTACCTAATCAGTATACACTGAAAAAACAAATTATACTGGCAATACATAATCATTGTAAAATATTCAAATACTTTGCAAATACTTAGGAAAAATATGAAAATGTCCCTTTATTCTCCTTAGACAAAAGCACTGTTGAGTTAGTACTCTTTTTTTTAACTTTATGTTTATTTATTTTTGAGAGAGAGAGAGGGAGCGCGCGCACAAGCAGGGGACAGGAAGAGAGATGGGGAGACACAGAATCCGAAGCAGGATCCAGGCTCTGAGCTGTCAGCACAGAGCCCGGCACAGGGATTGAACCCACGAACCGTGAGATCATGATATAAGCAAAGTCAGACGCTTAACCAACTGAGCCACCCAGGCACCCCGAGTTAGTGTTCTTCTATATAGTCATTCCCATGCTTTTGCACAAACACGTATATGTGCATATATACATATTTTTACCTAAATGAGCTCAAAATACCTATTTTTCTATAACTTGCTGTTATGGGTTGAACTGTGTCCCCAGGAAGATATGCTAAAGTCCTAATCCCCGGTCCCTGTGAATGTTCACTTTATGCAGAAATAGGGCCTTTTTAAATGTAATCAAGTTAAAATGAGGTCACTAGGGTGGGCATTAATTCAGTGTAACTGGTGAAGAAATAAAAGGCACAGAGACGTGCAGAGAGAATGCCAAGTGATGACAGAGGCAAGCTAGAGATTGTTGGTGCTACCAGAAGCTAGGAAGAGGCAGGGAAGGGTCCTCCCCTCGAGTCTTTGGAGCAAGCGATGCCCTGACAATATATTGTCTAGGACTTCTGGTCTTCAGAACTGTGAAAAAATAGATTTGTGTTGCTTTAAGCCACCTAATTGTGATAATGTGTCATGGAAATCCTGAATCTGTTTTTTTTTTTTTTCCACAAATAATAATATTTAGACATCACTTCTAGTGTCTATATGTATACAGTTACTCCCTAGTTTTTTTGTACAATTATACTTACCGCAACATGTTTTTAACACCATTTTTTTTTTTTTTACTCAAAGCTAGTGAATGGCCAGCAGTTTTTAAGGTTTCTTTGTGAGCATATTTCATAATTTACAGAAAGCCTATTTGAACATCAAACTTTGCAAACATGCATCAAAACTCCCAATTCCCATAAATGCAAACATAGCCAAACATGTGCTCCCGGACATTCATTTCAATAATGTTGTGAACTTACTTAAACACACAGATTTATTTTCCCCTTGACATTTAAAACATTAGATCAGCCTATCACTAGTAGGTTATTTGTGGATAGAAATAATTCTCTCTGTCTCTCCACTTACATTTTTGTTAAAACGTAACACACAGGCCATAATGTTAACCACCGAATGAATTTCCACAAACCAAATGCAGCTATATGATAACACAGATGAAGAATGGGTACGTTATCAGCACTCCTGGAACTATTCTCTTGTTTCCCTTCAGTCATTACCAACACCTGCTCCAAATTTGGGATTTTTTTTTTTTTTTTATCCATTATAAACCAAAACTGCTTGGTAATTAAGTTTCATTTCAACCTCAACATTTCTAAGCGTTCTAACCACTAGTCCACCAACCCCACTGGGCCCTGCTAAATTCTCCTGCTCATTTCCTGCCATTTGCCACCTCCCACTCTGTGCTTCAGCCACACTGAGCCACCACAATCCCAGAAACCCGCTTTGCCTCCTCATGCCCCTGAATCATTGTTTTTCTCATTCTTTGTGTCTTAAACGCCCCTCCCTACCCTATGGGCTCCTTTTTCCCCTGGCTAGCTTGTACAGCATCACTTCCTCCAGACTTTTTCCTATTCCTTTTCCAAGAAGGGGGTCCCCTTCTGAGTCCTTCATGAGCATACTTTTCTTTATCAGCATTGCAGCACTCACCACACTTTCAGAAATTTGCCTGGATCCTTCTGTTGACGGCTCCCACCAGCAAGAGGACCACCAGGATCACCTGTGGACCCAGAAATGCCAAAATGTGTATATTGCAATAAAAGAGAATACATCTTTCTGCCTCAACTTGTATGTCAGAAGGGGGTAGGTTAAGGGGCTCCTGGATGGCTTAGTCGGTTAAGCACTGGACTCTTGATTTCGGCTCAGGTCACAATCTCCGTTTGCCAGCTCGAGCCCCGCCACCGGACCCTGCACTGGCAGCACAGAGCCTGCTTGGGATTCTCTCTCTGCCCCTCTTTGTGTCTCTCTCTCTCTCTCTCAAAATAAACTTCAAAAAAAGAAGAGGGAGGTCAGGAGCAGATATTTAGGAGGTCTTGGGATCTGGGTGCAAGGAGTTTAAGGTAGATCTTTCAAGTTTGGGGACTAACTGGGACTGGACAAAGTTTGTGACACAGCAGTTTATCATCAGTGGACACGGGGAGGTGAGGACCTTGTCACAAGCCCTGAAAAGCAGTTGTCTGAAAAGTGACCTGTTTGCCCAGATGAGTCATAACCTGTGATGCTGAGATGCAGGCTTATTTGTTCAGGAGAGTCCTCCTTTGGTCAAATACACTAGGTTTCAGGTAGTTCTTGAAGCAAAGATAAAGTTCCGTACCGCATGCACTCAGTGTCAGGGGACCAGTCACGTCCACCTGCGTCGTCAGGTCACCAGGTAATACAGGACATCCAGGAACCGCGCACCCGCCCACCACTACGGCTGGACTGCCCCAGGCAAGCCTCGTTTTCGATCTCCTCTGCCGCCCTCCTCTCCGCGCGGCTGCCAGGGTGGGACTCTCCCTAGAGAGATCCCGCGGGAGATCCCGCGAGCTTTCTCTCGTCTCGCGAGGTTTCACGCTACTTCCCAGGGCCAAGATCCCTCCTTGCGGCTTTGTCTTTTCGCCGTCAGTTCTAGAGGCAGATTGCGCTAGAGTGGCTCCCTGAGGTTGGAATGTGTCCGCAGCTCCGCTGGTGGTGACTTCGGTCTTATTCAGCCACGTGGCTGGCAGGTGTGTGTACATGAGCACTCAATGCTGGGTACTGTTGTCATTTGGAAGGCTTAGTTATGCTCAGGATTATAATCACAAATCTGGGAGCTGTTATTATTTGGCTTTATGGGTGGTGGCATCTCCAGGTATCACACCAAAGTGGCAGGGCTGAGGTTCCAGCCAGCTTCCAGGATCCATGCTCTTTCTTTTCTATTCTGTTCTTTTGAGGGGTCTGTTTGTTTTTTTAAGATAAAATATCCGAGGGGTGCCTGGGTGGTTTAGGAGGTTAAGCATCTGACTCTTGTTTTTGGCTGAGATCATGATCTCGTGATTTGTGGGATTGAGCCCCACATGGGAGCTCTGCACTGACAACACAGAGCCTGCTTGGGATTCTCTCTCTCCCTCTCTCTCTCTTTGCCCCTCCCCACCCTCTCTCAAATATATATGTATATATTTTTTTAGGCATAGCCAAAATGTTGACTTCTTTGTTGATGTCAGGATGTATTTTGGGTTTAAAACACATACACTACATGGGGCACCTGGGTGGCTCAGTTGGTTGAGCCTCCGACTTCGGCTCAGGTCTTGATCAGGTGTGTGGGTTTGAGCCCCAAGTTGGGCTCTGTGCTGACAGCTCAGAGCCTGAAATCTTCAGATTCTGTGTCCCCCTTCCTTTTTGACCCTCTCCCACTGGTGCTCTATCTCTTTCTCAAAAATAAACATTAAACCCACACACACACACACTACAAATGGTTCCACTGAAGAGTTACTTTCACAAACTAATTTTTTCTTCCTATGTCCAAATACTCACAGAGAGCCAATTTCCAGAGTACCTGAAATATGGCACAGGCCTGTGAGTTGGCTCCACAGAAGATTTTTGTGTAAGCAACAGAAAAAAGATGGTGTTTGTTTCTAATCACCTGGACATATTTAATCAAGCCACTTGCTTATTTTTTAACTCATCTGTGTCCAGAAGCACTGTCATGTTTTGTTTGGTGCCATTCTCATTCAATTCATACCCAAAAAGTCCAGAAGTAACTCAGAACTAGAAAGTGGCTGGAATGCTAAGGTTGACCAGGGCTTTTGCTACATGATAGTTGCCGCCTGACTGGAATGTCTAAGAAGAATGACAGGAATTACAGTGTTCTGCTCAATTTGAAGAGGACTTCCCAGAATGAGGTGGAGGACTAAGAAATCCACCTGCCTGCTTGGTGGTAGCTCTCCAAAGGGCAAGGCCAAGAATCTTCTGGATGTTTTGTCAAGTTGACATGGTACAGAAAATATACAGAAAAGCAAGGGTGACCACCAACCATGTGGAGACAGATGATCTCAGTTCCCTCTTCTCTAACTTTTCAATGCCATGGTCCTCAAGGATAAGCACTGAAAGTGATTCATTTAAATTCACTACTTATATGAGCAAATTAATAAATAATACAAATATCAACTCTCTAAGGGAACGGGTTGAAAGTGAGTAGAGGCCACTGTGAGCAACAAATTAACCTGAGCATATTTACTCAGAGCCGTTGTCACTGTCTAATTCCTCGCCCAGAAGTGTTGAACTGGAGGAAATGCAATTAATGGTGAATGCTGAGTGAGCTAAGGTCAAGGCTAAGAATAACAGTCAGTGCTATGGAGAGAGTAGGTTAAAAGGAGGTACCTTAGAAGTCAGAGATCAAGAGCAAGCATGGGAGGCAGGTAAAGCCATCCAGAGCCAGGGGAGGTGTAACGGCTGAGGGTCACCACCTCCCAGAAGACACTGAACCAGGGAACTATTTAAAGGTATGAAAGCAGCCATCACTCCGTGGAGATGGGCGGATCTGGAAATCCAGGACAAGCTGACTTCAGTGCAAAGCTTCTTTTACTTTTTCTGCTCTAGGTATTGTTCAAACTATAATACATTCTTGGGGCTTTGCCCTAGGAAGCCACGTGGCTACAGTGCCACAGCTGACAACTGCTAAGGACTTTCAGCTTTCCTCATAAGGCAAAGTTCCCCTCTGTTCTAAATCCCTCATGATTAAAACTTTTAAAACCCATCTGGCTACATTTCAAATAAGGAAGACTTTTGAGACTCATAGAACAAACTGGGATGTGTAGTCTGCAGAGATAGTTAATAATTTTAGGATTTGATTCATGCCATTGAAGAGAAAAAGGTTCAAAGGCCAGGGGAACCGCACACTTCATAACAGAGTTATTTTCCCACAACAAATATGGGTAACGAAACTTGAGCAGTGATATGATAGAGATGGGAATGTATGAAGCAGAATAGCATCTGCAGTTTTATTAAAAATGCATATTAACCCAGATTAAAATTACATGGGCTATCAGTCCTCTTGTTTCAGAGTATGTTGAATGCCAGCTGGGTTCAAGGGAAAAAACTTACCTTTTCCCCTCCCTGCTAAGCTCTAATGTTGCATGGTTTGCCAGATGCATGAGGGACTTGATCCATCCCTGGGGAATGCACAACAGGCCAAGAACGGGAGTTAGACATCTGACCTGGGTCCCAAGATGGCTCAAAATCAACTCCATTTGCACCCAAAACTGGAAGGCAACGTTTTTCAAGGTGTGGTTGTCAGTCCTCGCAGCTAGGTGCCTTTCTTACTATCTAGTTGGTTGTCACAGAAAAACAAACAATGCAAAGCCAAAATGCCACACCAAAGTCAATTGGCCTCATGCAACAAAAGAGATGAAGCCAGATATTTGATGCAATTATGTAACTGTCTCAGGTAAAGAGATTTGTTTAAACTGTTACGTCAATTACCTGAGCATGTAGAACTAATTCTATGCCAAAGAGTTCTGCCAAAGTTAACAAGGCATTAATCTATTAATTCAAATTGAACATTAAGAAGACTGAGTTTGACTCTAAGACCTGATATTTTGATTTGTGCAATGAGGCAGGAGTTCTGTTTTGATTTCTTCAATGATGTTAAATTTGACTGTATTGAGCTGAAGGGACTAAAATGCTTCTGATCCAAGGAAATAATGATCATATAACTCAGATTTTAAAGTAATAATAATAAAAAAAAGCTTACATAACAATATAATTTGAACCTGTACAGTAGCAGAAAGGTCATTTTCAATCCCTTATTTATGAAACTGACCCAAATACATGAAATATTAGACAATTTCTCAGTAAAATTGGTTCAGGCATTGTTTCCCTGAGTAGAATGTTTAAAACTGTGTCTTAAAATGTCTCAGATATGTTAAATGTCTCTGACCTCTCAATTTTGAATTTTTAGGAATATAATAATCAAAACGATTCCTCTAGTAAGATCCCATAGTGTCAACACATTTTGTATTTTGTGAACCCTCTTTTATGTTAAGAATTTTCCACAACTTCAGCTAAGCAGAATAACCCTATGGGGAGAAATAGATTTTTTGAATTCGCTAATTTTTTCAGAGGATTTTGGGGAGGTAACAATTTCTGCCTAATTGCATTTGTAGCTAAGCATTACTTTCTAGAACAATTGATGGTTTTAAAGATATCTCATTGTGATTCTAATGAGATTTTTTATTTTCTCTTTCTCCCTCCCTCTCTCCTTCTCTCTCTCTCTCTCTGTTTTTACCCTCTAGTAGTAGTAATAGTAGTAGTTACATAGCCATGAGGTTGAAAAACAGAAGTGTACCTTTGAAAGTTATCAGATTTAGAATCTGTGGTACAGTATAAATATGACTTCAGATTCTCCTTAAACTAGGAGAAACTGCGACCTAGGCTATTTTTTTTTCCCGTTAAAGTTACAGTTTTTATCAGCTGGTTGGCCCATAATAGAAAGGAGAGCATTTCAAACGTGTTTAGAAAATGGTAGGTAAGCAGGTCATTGCTGTAGTAAGTTATTCAGAGAAGGTGACTGACTGCTTGATTGGCTTATGAGCTGGACCCAGCCCCTCATCTTCTCCTCTGCCCAAGGGATACAGGCTCTACTCAGCATTCCCGTAGTGGGGGGCTCGTCCAAGGATGCAATTTGGAGAGGACAACGTGTTGTTGAGACTACCTGGACAGTATATGTGGTGACTGAACCCACATAAGGCCTCAGCAGTAACTTTTAGCATCCTGGCTGGTAGATACGGAGATCCCCTCATCTTGCAGCTTCCCAGGATGGGCTTCCTAGGTAACGTCCTTTACTCGTTAAACCTGCTCACCTACCACTCTGGAGTGGCCAGCCTCTTTCTGCCATCTCTCCCTGCCCTTGAGTGAAGGGGCAAGTTTGAGATTTCACTTGCGGAACCCCGCGTGTTTGGAAAAGACAGTAATTAACTCCAACTTTACCTAACTGCATCTTAAGACAAAAGATTTCACCGTATGTGTGATTCTAGGTAGCATACTTGTGTTTTGTGACCTTTGGCTGCCACAAACGTAAATAAAGATTTCCGAAGTGACTTCTAAACCTTTTTTTCCCTTTTCAACGTCCTAAGACAGCCTTTTTTTTTTTTTTTTTTTTTTTTTTTTTTAGTACAACTGTTAGATCCTGGCATTTCACATGTTTTTCTTGTATACCCCTCTTATTAGTACTACTTGGGTTACCAACCATTATCTAACTGACGGCACCGAAGGATCTCCAGTGTTACTTCATCCAACCACATTTTTTTTTCTCAAAACTTCCAACCAACCTGTTTAGAACATTGTCATTAACTTATGATTTAGGCAAAAATGGTACTACTGCAGATGCCCCGGGCAGCCCTCCTTTCAACTTTACATTAGGATATGCCCTGTGCTCTGGTCTCCAAAGTTTCTAGGGAGAGCGAAATAATAATCTCATATACCACATCCATTGAATTGAAATTTTATCTAATTAGCACATTCCCTAAAAGAGCATGGACTAGCTGTTCATCCAAGACATAGGCTATCCTGAAATAAGAAGCTCTTGTCAGAAGCGAAATATAAAATCCACACCCACACCTACGTCACTGGGTGCTAACCTGTGGGCTGAGTCTCGACAAAGGAAAACGAGACATCTGACAAAGTATACTGCTTTGTCAGCCCCATTCTCATTTTTGCTATGCGGCAAAAATCTTAATAGATCAATCCGATCCCCTTCGATTTGAAAAGGAAACCTCTACTCCCAGCTAAGTGCAAAAATTTCTGAGACCAATCCTTCAGAGTGTGTTTCATCGTAAGTGAGTACAAACCTCTACACTTGATTAAAATAAAAGTTGAACACACTGATGTCAATTATTACCGAACACAAGAAGGGTTCATAAAAGCTAGCGAGAATCATTAGATTATGGAAATGATTTTTATAGGAGAAATGATTCTCTCCCCTGCTTTAAATGTGTTTTATGTACATATATGTGAGAATGATTATGACTTTAAAGTTTATTGCAGGAAATGTCTATTCTTCCCAGTTCTGATTTTTTTAATTCATGATATTTTCACATTTCCTTTTGCCTTTGTTCTGGCATTTCGCTCTCTGGAGCCATTATTCAAAGTGATACTTAATAGCCCCAATAAGAAAGCAACATCTTTCAGTAATACACATGACTGCTTAATGATGCAAGATCATCTTAATTCCCTCTCCCTGTGTTTTATTTTCCTTTAGGGGGCAACAATTCTAAAGGCTTAACTCTGTCTCAGCTGGTGAAAGTTGAATTGCCCTGCTGAGTGCTGTGGCATTCTTTCTCTCCTCAGTTGGTCCAAGGAATAAAAACCCTAATGGTCTTTTGAGAGTGAACCATTTGAAGAGTGTTAGTGGTTTGTGTCCAAAACTTTGTTGCTGGGGGAATTGAGTTAAGCAGGAGGGGACAGAGAGGCTGCTGTTTCCAAAACCTCTTAAAAGACATAAAATCACACCAAGTGATATGTCATTTTACAGATTTCTCCCTTTAACACCATTTTCCCAAAGGCTGACCTGCTAGTTAAATCAGGAAAGAGGAAATATGGCCGATGGCTTGGAATAGAAGAGGAAGAAGCCCAGAGAGCAACAGAGTGCCGAATTCCAGGTTTATTACAAAAGAATGAACAATGGTATGCTGCAGGCGTGATTAGCCCTGGGTTACCGTTTTATGAATATCCAAACTGTTCTGGCTTCAAACCCCGTGTGTTATACTGTTGGCTCCCCACCTCCCCACCATAGTTTTTTTGTTTTGTTTTGTCTTCCAGATAATTCCCAGGTTCCCCAGCAGTGCTTGATTCAGTCCTGGTAGTCAATCCACTGCAGCTGAAGCAGAGTTTCTGACGTGCTCACGGAGGCCAGACTCTGTAAACTCAGTCCTGCCCGTTTTCCCCAAGGGGAGTCGGGTGGTTCCAAATGCTTTCAGCCCTCCCAGAATTATACAGTGGACAAGGGCAAGGGACCAGTGCCAAAGCTCCAGCCCTCTGGTAATTACAGGTTCCTGACCAGGCTACGGTCTCCCTCCCACCCAGTGAAATCACACATTGGCTGCTTAACTGATTGTCCTAGTGCTGGTGCTGGTGCCCTGTTAGGCAAATGGCACTTCAGCCAGGCTGATCTGGATAAAAGGAAACTCTTCCTTCAACATAGCCTTTCTGCCTTACGGGTGAAACCATCTCAACCACTGAGACTAGGTTCAACTTTACAAAAGTTTGTATGGAAGTGCTTCTGGATAAGATCTTTCCGGATCCTCAGGGTTGAGGGGCATCTTGATGGGTTGCCTTACAGCACCCAGTGCAGTCCCTGACCCCTACCCCGGCCCTCGCTGTCAGTTTCCTAAAGCGAGCCCGTGCACAAGAGCAATTACGTGTGCAGCACCGTTTAAACCCCTGTACTAAAAAGGAAACAAATTAAGTCCTGTAGCTCTGCCTCCGTCATTTCGGCTTTTGTCACTAACAGAGCTCTGATCTGCTCCATCTGAAATGCCACATGCAGGTTAATTAGGCTCATGAGGAACAACACAGGCCCATCACTGAGCGCATGTGAACGAAATTCCCCTTGCATGATCCTCTGGGCCCCATTTTACTCCCTTAGCCCTCACTCAGTGACTGACCCTCAATTGGTGACTAACACAGGAGGAACAGAGAATATGTGGCTCAGCCCATCTTGGAAATTTCAGGTGTGTTACATTATTTCTAAGGCCTGCTTTAAAATGGACAGGTGGAGACCCTTGTCCAAAGAAAAGGAAAAATGTAACATTAAAGCTACTAATATATATAACTATTTTCTCTCTTCTGCGGTCTCCCTCTTAACCTGTCATGATGTCTTTGATCTGCTACTTAATGCCACACTCCCTTAGGGGTGGTGGTAGTCATGAGGCCAGCATAGATGCTGCCGGGTTCCCAGGTGAGGCCCCGCTCTGTGATTCAGTGATGCACACAGCAGCATACTGCTTCCAAGTCCCCCCTCCCCGTAGCTGCAGAACTGATGCATTGGGTGGGGAGGGAGCAGCCGATATCTTCCCTTCCCAAAGGGCCACCTGCATTTCTAAGTCATATCAACGGGTGACCTAACAAGTGGTTGCAACCTCCACATCGGGACATACTCCGTGCCTGAATCAGGAGTGACTAAGAGGGTTGATCCTCACCTCCAGCCACTGGGTAAATACTCCCAGCCCTGAGCAAGGATGACCACCATTATGCCCCATCCCAAGATGTTGCAGGATGCCTGTGTCTGACCCAGACCTTCCCTCCCTGTACCTAGGTCCAGGTCCCCACAGAGTGAATTTGGGGAGGCTGGAGGTGGTAGTTGTTGGGCAAGAGCAAGGAGGCAAAGGTCAAGATGACCTGGGATACCATGGACCCAAGAAATAAAAGGTTTTCCTCAAAGAGATGGAAAGAAAGCCAGAGATGGGCTACGAGTGAGCTGAACACATGTTTTAAAATTAAATTGTTGGGGCGCCTGGGTGGCGCAGTCGGTTAAGCGTCCGACTTCAGCCAGGTCACGATCTCGCGGTCCGTGAGTTCGAGCCCCACGTCCGGCTCTGGGCTGATGGCTCAGAGCCTGGAGCCTGTTTCCGATTCTGTGTCTCCCTCTCTCTCTGCCCCTCCCCCGTTCATGCTCTGTCTCTCTCTGTCCCAAAAATAAGTAAACGTTGAAAAAAAAAAATTAAAAAAAAAAAAAATTAAATTGTTAAGAATTTCAAGGCACCGGCCACACATCATTAAACTCCAAGCCAGGGCCCTTCTGAACTTAGCAGCCCTATGTAAATTCATGGATCACATCTACTGCAATGGGCCTTATTCAGGTGGTCTCCATTCTCTTGGCCAAACTCAGCAAGACTGAGCCCCTCTGGGAGGGTTGGAGTGGGGCTATGGAGATTTGCTTTGACAGTCTGAGAAATGCTAGTCATGCAGAATAGTGTTTGTAAGTCCATGTTCCCGCATACCTGACAGCTGTGTAGCGAATGAAGGTGACATTTTGATTTGATCTTCAACTGCCTGAATTCTCTTACTCTTGCTCACTCTCTCGCAATGAATTCTGAATTCCCTTGTGCTCCCATGAGAGCAGGACAGAAGAGCGGTTGTTCTTCTCTGCTACTCCATGGCATATGCTGCACCTGAGAAGCTCCCCAATGCAGGGGGCCCCCCTCTGGCCCAGTGTTGCCTATGACTTGGAAGGCCAGTTTGCCTATCCCAGGGTTCTATTCTAGGCCAGTTTGCTGTATCCCTTATCTTAGTCTTTCAGAGCTGTACAAAGCTGTTTCCCTTATCTTACTCTTTCTGGGTAATTGCATCATATCATTATCTTTCTGGGTGGTTGCTGTCATTCCTTTTACAAATTTCACAATTCAAAGTTGGTCAAGGAAAAGTGGAGCTATTTATTGGCTCCTTTTAGATAATCTTAAAACACATGTGATACTTTCCTCAATCCCTCCTTGATTTGACCTTCTTATGACTTTTACACTGTTGGGCATCAGAGCTCCCTGAGGGTAGATGGCATATCCTCCAGGATCTAGATTTCAGAACTCTATCTTTGTTCTTCTGTTCCTTTTCTGAATGTTCCTTCTCTTTTCCTCCATTTGTTCCATAAACACTCAATCTCCTAGGATTCTTCCTGTTTTATCATTCTATTTCCTCCCTTAAAACCTTTTTTTTTTCCCTGCCATGTTTCCAAATACCACCCATATGCTGATGGTTCTCAAATTTCCATCCCTAGCTTTGACACCTCCTACAAATTCTAGAACCAATATCCTAGTCCTTACTAAATATTAGTGTCTGGACAGGGAGCAGTCTTCTAGAAATATATGGCCTAAAGTAAACTAATCCTGTTTTCCTTTCTAAATTTGCTCCTCGATTTATACCTCATTACATGGTGAGGAACCATAGGCCACAAAGTGTTCCCACACCGGAAGTCCTAATGTCTAAGATTCACTAATCCGCCTTTTCTCTCCTAGCACATTCACCAAATAACCAACTACTATCTGTTGGGTAATCTACATATTTTGTTTTTTGTTTTTGTTTTTATTTTTCAGTATGCCACCTTCACCTCTATTTCTCTGATTTGAGATCATCTTCAGTATGAGTCTACACTATCCAACTTCTCAAGAGAATATATAGAGAAGCAGAAGTTGTCATCAGAAGATAGTAATTGATCAACCAATCAGTGTTACTACCTGCCTAAAACTGGTGTCTTTTTCTACGTATTATCTTCCTCGAAGAGTTCATTTTCCCATGCTTGCAACAGTTGCAAAGTCTGCCTATGCTATGTAAGTTGTACCATGTAAATTGGTTTCAAAATTATCTTGCTTACCTTGCAAAAGAGGAAAGATTCAAAAGAGCAGAGGAGCATGTTGTTGCAGAAGATCTCCTATACCAAGGCAATCACAAAGAGTTGGGCAAGCTGTGTACTGAAAAAATTGTTCGGGTGGTATTCTCTATGTAAACATCATAGTTGTACATTTATTATGAAAATTTTGGCTTTAGAAAGGGGTGCTTTTCTTTTTCCTTTTTTTTTTCCCAATTCAACAAGAGTTCTTGCATGGCCTAGTAGAAGGCTACAAATCATACACAAATCCATTTCAAATGAGAGTTGAACAGGCTTAAGCCAGTTAGCAACTTTAGAAAATATAACTAAAGAGGACAAAAATGGTGTGAATCACAAGACATTAAGACTCATGGGGGAAAAAATAATAAAATTCTCAAATGTCCTTACCAATGTGACTCTTCCTGAAGTTAGCAACATTAAAGCCAAATGTAAATTTCAGAACTCAAAATGTATTACCGCATAATTTAATAGGCAGATGTTTACAGAAAGCATTAAAATGCGTAATTTTTATTAATTACAAGAATGACTGCATAGCTTGAAAATCGAACCTGAATGCAATTTAATGTAAGACAAAATAAACTTTCTTCTTAATGTTACTTTTATCTTTTTTAACATAAAACCACCATGAAAGCATTTGTCACATGTTCGAGACACTTAATTTGCACTTTTAGTGTGTTAACATGAATTGACAATCGTCTCCAGCTATTTGTCATCAGCTGAGAGAAACCTACCACACTTACTGAGCTTTTCCGTGCTCAGAAATCTGACAGGTTAGTCCAATGCGTGTTTCTTCCCTAGCTCTTAATGTTTTAGGGGTATATTCGAAGTTCCAACCAAGGTCTCTAAGATTCTATCTTTTTTTCTCCTTTTCAAGTCTTACCTTCAGCCTCATGCCATATAACATAAACGCAGCCTACATGACAGCACCACATTCTCAGCAGTGACGATCTACTCATCACTATGTTTTCTTGAACAAACCATGCAGAATCAGGAGTTGGCATTTAGCATGTCATTTATTTTACTTACAATACTTCCTCTCACCCAAGGTGCTTTACTTATCATTCTTTAAAATCACACTGTGAGGCTACACTTGCTCTGAGAAGCCTGTAATGTTTTGACAGCCATAACCCTTCTCCTTGTAACCAATTAAGACAAAATGGTACCCTTGTCTTCAGAGCAGTATCTGAACACAGCATGTGCTCCTTTTTGCTGCATTTACCACCTTGTACTACAAGTACTTACTTAAATGTTTTCCTCCTTGCGACTCTGTGAACATCTAGAGTATGTATCTACACGTATGTACACGCATGGGCACCTATAATTATTTTAAGGGACCCATAAGAAAAATAAGGATATGCAACAAAGTCTAGTCTTTCCTCTAAATGGGTCAGGGCTGGCCCAGGTCAAAGGTGCCCTGCTTTGAAATGACCCTGACTGTCATTTCTCCAGCAGATCGTTGGATCCTAAATACAAGGCTCCCTGTAATGAAAGGACCAGAACACTCCAGGGAAATTGATTCCTTAAGGATGGAAGTAAGAAAGGACTACTTCTTGAAGTGGGATGAGAGCTTTATTTCTAGGCTACCCACAGACCACATCCTTCACACACCACAAAACCTCATTGTTGCTTTTTTTAAAGTCTTGCTCTCTTAAGAAGTAATTGTCAGCATATTTTCACGTCCCACTTTGTGTTGTCTAAACAGCATAAGATCTTTTGAGTTAGGTATTTTCAACAATGGGACATAAGCAAATCACAGTATACATTATTTATATTTTTAGCACCTTCATAGATAACTTCATGAGGGTATTTTTTTGCTCTCAGTGAATGAATGCAAGGACAGATAATGTCTGCCTATTTTCTCCACCTGTGAAAGTTTGTCTCCTGTCTTCATACTTCAAGACAGTCACATCTGAGCATGTGAAAAATGTATAAGTGGTTCTCACAAAGGAAGAGAGGTAAAACAGTGTACCACACAGCCACCACCTTGGGCAGGTACCTTAGGGGGGAAAAATCATCTTTATGGCCTGGAGGCAGAAAAAGAATCTTAGGGATGGGTTAAAATGGGCATTGGACAATTCAATAGAAAATAACTCAGATTCAGATATCAAAGAAGAATTGAAATTACTTAAAGGTTGAGTTACACCATGGGAGGATCATGTAGAATCAAACTGGTTAGGTTTAGAGAAACCGCAAGAGTAATTTGCTTACATACTGGGGATACAGTGGGGATAGGGAATGGAGGAAGCGGATTAAAAATCTTCCACTCCCACCACAGATTATAATTTGTTCTAGATCTTGATGGTCAGGATGAACCTTTCAGGTATATAAGATGCGAGCTGTGAAAAAGATGTGGAAGAGGTATATGAAGGAGAAATCAAAATTTAGAATTAAGTTAGATATAGCATTTGACACTTTCTTTAGAGACAGAAACCGGGGTAGTTTAAAGCAGGGATCTGCTTACACTGCTTAGTGAATAGCATCTGAATCATCTATAAATTATTCTAGTTGAACTCAAAATAGTTTGGGTAGGTTGGAATCTACCGGCTCAAATATCCAGACAAAGGATGAAAACAGAATTATAGAAGGTGATAGGTCCAGTCAGTACTCAAGAACAGGGACGACCAATGAATTTAACACCTCTGAGACTCGGTTCTTCCCTGCATTTCAATCTGTGTTCTCCTCTGGCTGTCAGATGACATCTCTACCAATGAGGTTAGGCTCCCACTTCATAGGGAGGAAACAAAAGCACAGTCTCCCCCACTGCCCACCCACCCCTGCCTTGCGTCTTACTTCCCCATCCACAGCTTTTGCTGTCAGGGGAGAACATACTCTGTCATGTTGTGCTTTGAAATACCCTGGAAGAGACCACATTAGAGTAGGTTAACAACTCTTGGACTGATTTGGAAAGAAAGGCAAGGCGTCACGGTTGTGAGCTGAATTGTGTCCCCCACAAATGTGTATATTCATATTCTAACCCTCAGTACCTCAGAATGTGACTGTATTTGGAGACAGAGGCTTTTAAAGAGGCAATTAAATGAAAAGTAGGTCATTCAGGGGGTGCCTGGGTGGCTCAGTTGGTTAAGCGTCTGACTTCAGCTCAGGTCATGATCTTGCAGTCTGTGGGTTCGAACCCAACATCGGGCTGCGTGCTGACAGCTCAGAGCCTGGAGCCTGCTTCATATTCTGTGTCTCCCTGTCTCTCTGCCCCTTCCTCCACTCACTCTAAATGGCTGATGTTCTTATAAGAGAGGAAATTTGGACACAGATGTACAGGGGGAAGACCGTGGGAGGACACCAGAAGACTCTGTCTGCAATCCAAGGAAAGAGTCCTCAGAAGAACCCAATCTTGCTGACACCTCGATCTTGGACTTCTACCCTCCAGAACAAGGAGACAATACACTTTTGTAGTTTGTCACCCAGTCTGTGGTACGTTGCTATAGCAGCCATAGTAAACAAACACAGAAACAGACCCATGGTCCCTACTGAGCGTCACATCTTCATCCACAGCTTCTGCTGTCAGTGCAGAACGTACTCTGCCATGTCTTGATTTTAATTGTCCTGGAAAAAGCCTTCAGTTGGCCACATTTGAGTCAATTAATGATTCTTGAGTGAATTTGGGGAGGGAGGCAAGTTGTGTCTGGGGCTGCTGACCTCTACTATGGCTGAAGAGCTAGAGCCAGACAGGAAGTCATGCACTGAATGGGTAAGATTGTGTACATCGAAAAGTTCTGAAGAAAAGTGGTGTACATCAAGAATAAAAATTGAGTGGGTTAAAAGAATCCAGTACAAGATCTTCATCAAAATTCCAAGAACTGCCTTTGGAGGTTCTAGTTCTTTACACAGATCATCTATATGCTCAGGAAGCTTTATAGATGATTCCAATAATGAACTAGTTTAAGAATCACTGGTTTATAGTCGAGGTGGAGGTTACTCCTCATGTTCTTTTTTCTTTTTTTCTTTTTTTTTTTTTTTTTTTTTTTTGGTTTATTTATTTTTGACAGAGACAGAGACAGGGCACGCGCGGGGGCCAAAAGTGGGAAAGAGAAAGGATCTCAAGCGGGTTCTGCACTGGCAGCTTGAACTCATGCGGGGCTCAAACTCACAAAACTGTGCGTTCATGACCTGAGTGAAAACCAAGAGTCGGATGCTTAACTGATTGAACCACTCAAGCACCACTCTCCATGTTCAGCAAAGATGCCTTTACCATGGTTTCCTTCATTTGGTATAAATAGCCAAGAATATCCCAATTTCAGGTTAACAATGAGAGGTAAGTTCCCAAATCAATAAGCGTCATGATGAAGCATGTAAGATACCTCAAGAGAAATGTTTTACATACTTGGTTGTGTGACTTGTAGAAGCACCTCGACGTTTCATTTAAATTTGGCTCTATTTGACTTCCATCTTTACAGGAATCTAAGTTGAATGGAAATTCAATAAAACATCATAGGGAAAAGAAAGTAGATAAAGGCAATAAGAAAACATTTTTGGCATCATAGAATGCAAAATATAGCCATGACTGGGATAAAGCATCAACCAATGGAATAAATTCCTGAAATTTTTGCTAAAATTGAAGTCCACATTGCTATGGTAGATGCCCTGGACATTTCACAGCTAAATAGATGAATTAAATTTCTGACAGCTTCATGTATGGCAATATAATAATTTGTTTTAGTAAAAATGTATCAAATTTTTATTAAACAATTTTTATATATTTTTGTAGGGATATATTTTCTTTACCTCTCAAGCAGAGTTTAATCATTCACTTTATTCCCACCTTTTACTTACAATATTTTATATGTTTATAATGGGAACACATTAGGGACTTAAAACACTGAAAGCAAAGTGAAAAGTCCGTCCTCATTAGCATTAAGATATGAAACAAGTTAAATAATCAGTCAGCTCTACATATGGCTAAAGTGTACATAATATCTACATCAGGATAATAAACATTGAAGTTGATTTGGAGACTCAAGTTACCTGAATCCCAGCTTAGTGGGATGACAGGGATGTGTGACCATGTTGCCACGTATGTGGCAGAACTAAAGGTAGCAGATTTTATGCTACAATGTATTTCATCCAAATTCGTTCCTCTGGAACTCTCTGATATAGGTAGAGCAGTCAGGGAAATTGGCTGTAGCACATCTGTTCTGTTGAAGCTGCACAAGTGGTATACAGGGGCGCCTACTAAAAATGAGGCAACTGCCGGGGCACCTGGGCGGCCTCAGTTGGTTAGCTCCTGAATTCGGCTCAGGCCGTGATCTCATGATTCAGGAGTTCAAGCCCCACATCGGGCTCTGTGCTGACAGCTCAGAGCATGCTTGGGATTCTCTCTCTCTGCCCCTACCCCAATTGTGGTCTCTATCTCAAAATAAATAGATGAACTTAAAATAGAAAAAATGAGGCAGCTGAGGGCAGCTCTAATCATCACCTTAAGGATGGGGTGTGACTGAATGACACAAAATAAATGACACAAATAAGAGATGCAGAAATTCTGCATTAGTGGAGTGGTAGTAATGAGAACTTTTCTTTTTAAAAAAAATTTTTTTAACATTTACTTATTTTTGAGAGACAGAGTGTGAGCAGGGGAGGAGCAGAGAGAGAGGGAGACACAGAATCCGAAGCAGGCTCCAGGCTCCAAGCTGCCAGCACAGTGCCTGAGGCGGGGCTCGAACTTACAAACCATGAGATCATGACCTGAGCCAAAGTCGGATGCTCAACCGACTGAGCCACCCAGGTGCCCCTTTTTAAAATTTTTTTAAACATTTTTATTTAAATGAGAACTTTTCCATAGCTAGTGAGTCGTCAGTCATGAAGAAATCCAGAACTGATGAACTGCATGCTCCAAAGATGTGAAGAAACTAGCTACTAACCATAAAAGGATGAATCCAAGGCCAACTACATTCTGTTGAAGGTTTAATAAAATCTTGATGCTAATATACCAGGGTAAAATGGACTATGTGTTCATTCTTGGTGCCCATTATAAGAGGGAGATGAAAGGTTATCAAACTTGCAGTTTACCTTAGACACCCACAAGTTTAGATGGGAACCAATAACTCTATTTAACACAAACTTCCCTCCTAGGGAAAGAACCAATGCCAATTTGATTCACCAGTCTTACCTGGTTCTTAGCACAATGCCAGCACATCTTAGGGACTCAATAAATAATGGATTCAATTAATAATTCACAAGTGAATCAATGAACGATGAATGAATGAATACATGGATAAATTTGGAAGCATCGCAGGGGATTATGAAGCCTTAGGCAGCAATCTTGAAATTATAAGAGCAAGGAGATATTTCAGCTTCACTTTGGAAGAATACTCACTATAAGAGTAGCAAACAGCTGGCTGAACAGATGTTTTTGAAGAATCAGATTTGGATTTCTAGTCCAAGCAGAAGCTGAGCATTGGAATAATGGGCTCTTGGCAAGGCATAAAGCAAATCTCTGGAGGATATAATTGAGGATATTTATCCATAAGCTAACTGCCCTGCTCGCCGTGCTTTGCACTGAGTCCAGAGGGGAGGCTTGTCCTGAAAAAAGAGTAAAACCAGTCACGATAGATCATTGACATGCTCAGACTTCATATCTATATGAAGTCTGTTCAACTATATGAAGTAACACAAAAGCTGATAACTTGTATAGATTTTGCATATGTTGAGGTATGAATTTATTTTTTAAATCTTTTTAATGTTTATTTCTGAGAGAGACAGAGAAAGAGAATAAGCTGGGGGGGTGGCACGCAGAGAGAGAGGGAGACACAGGATCCGAAGCAGGCTCCAGTCTCTGAGCTGTCAGCACAGAGCTCAGCACTGGGCTCTAACTCATGAACTGTGAGATCATGACCTGAGCCAAAGTGGGGTGCTTAACCGACTGAGCCACCCAGGTGCCCTCCAGTATGAATTTGAAGTGGCAGTCCTCTGAGCTGCTGAGCAGTTGCAAGTCACTTAGCTTAGGAGTAAGTTTATCGCCCTTGGGAGCCAACATCTCAATAGGACTTCCTTTCCCACTTCCATGAAGCAGAGAGTGTTGCATTTCTTCCAGTCGTTCATGGATCCACAGCCTGGGACATAGTCACAACGGTAGAAACACTCCCCCATATCCCATGGAGTCTTAAAGGAAATTGATCACTATTTTCTTCAAATACTTAACTGTCTAATGTATAATAATTATTATTGTAGAGATTATGACTGATACAAGACTATAAGACATGATACCTTCCAGAATGGAATTAAACTGTAATGATATGCTATATATATATATATATATATATATATATATATATATATATATATAGGCAAAAATGTGTGTAATATGCATTTAAAATCAAAGATCAAAAGTCAGTTAAAGACAGGGAAAGAATTGCAATTGTGGAATGGGAATATTATTTTCTTCTAGAGAGCAATAAGGAATAGACTGAATAATGAAAATAGCTTTTAGTGACCTAGGAAGAATGGGTAAAATCTGATCTTGTGTAAATAATAATAACGGAAACAACTATTTATGAGCTCCTACTACGTGCCAATCACAGTTCTTCTAGATTGTGAGGAAGACAGATAGCTAGGCTAAGCTAAGCTTAATAAAGAGATGGCAAGCATTCAGTTTCGTAAAGTCCAAGAATTTTCTATCTGTAATGTATCACAAGTCTCAACATCACATTAGCTATTGCTGTTCAAACATCAGCTTCAATCTGCACTTCTCTGTACATGGTTCACATACTCTGTTGTGCTAGGTTTTCTGCCTGGGAAAAACTTTATTCATTATCTGTGTACGTTGATGAGATGAGATGAGCCCCTTGACTAGGGTGGTACTACAGGAATGGAGAGAAGAAATAGGTACATTTTTTTTCTTTTTTTTTAAATTCAAACTTGAGTTTAAACACAATGAATAGATGGAGAGAGAGAGAGAAAAAAAAATATGACCATAATTTATGAGACCGGAGGCACCTTGCTATAGCTGCCAAAAATGTGTACAAAACAAAGACATTTTATTTACTTTAAAAAAATTTTTAAGTGTTTTTACTTATTTTGAGAGAGACAAAGACAGCACAAGTGGGGTATGAGGAGGGGCAGAGAGAGAGGGAAAGAGAAACCCAAGCAGGCTCAGTGCTGTCAGCTTAGAGCCCCATGTGGGGCTCGAACTCACAACATGTGAGATCATAACCTGAGCTGAAACTGAGAGTCATAACCTGAGCTGAAACTGGGAGTCAGAGACTCAACCCACTGAGCCACCTGGGCGCTCCATAAGACATTTAAATATATATTACTCGTTTGGTAAATGAAAAGTAAGTTGTATATGGATGAACAAATATGAGTGGATAATTGAGGAAGGTAGACAGATTAGAAACAAAGATAAAATAATTTTAAGAGGGTGAAAATTCTGAATGCAAGGTTGTTATAGATATTTAAATGTCAGCATTCCCCTAGTAAGTAAAATTTTAAAAGCCACATATATTTTCCAAAACATTAAAATTTCCCACTTACAGCTTGCTATTTCAGTATTTCGAGAACTTTCCCAATTTACTTCACTAAAACTAAAATTGACACTCTAAATAATCTGGTTTTTATTTTTACAATTTTGGATGAATTCATTTAGAGTAAAGCCTATTTCATCAAATAGCTGAGAATTTTGTCCCTAATTAATTAGTTGAAGTGGAAACTTTAGAACTCTACATTTGAGAGCCTCTTAATGGATACATAGTGTTCTAAAATAAAACATCACTGGGGCGACACTCTACAAAATCAGAACCCAATAGAGACATGTCTGAACGACAAAATAGCCCAAGAAAGAATAAAGGCAAAAGGAAAAAGTATACTCACATGTCTCCCATTCTGTATTTTTAATGTCAAAAGTTATTTCACACATCTTATTGCCCTTTCAAGAAAGCAATCAAAAAAATAACATCATTCCCTGGGGGATTTGGAGGATCTAAAGTGTCTCTTAATTCTACAATTTGCAGTTTGATTGCTTTAACATTGTCCTTTTTTAACAGCACTTACAGCACTGGTGGATGAGTTCCAGAGGATCATGACATAGAAGTAGCTGTTCTGTAATTTGTTAGAAAATTTGAGAGAGTCCCTCTTAGCAACTTCTAAACAGATCCTGAAAATCTGCAATATATTCAGGATTGAATTAGGGTTCTGAAACAGCAAATTTAGGAAAAGCTGTCATGTCTTAAGTTCAGTAGGTCAATGATTAGGAGAAAAAAAAATAGTGAAGAGGAATTTTAAACCAAAGCAAAAAGCATATTATGTAAAAGAGTCAGGGGGTTCCAAGTCAAATGCTTTTTCCCTTGCTCCCATCTCCAACGGAGAAACAAATGTGTTTCCATGGTTTTAAAGCCACTGGTTGAAAATGAATCATTGATTTTCTTTGCAGATATGCAGGTAAAATCATTTAAACTAAATTTTACACCTCCAATTCTTTCAGCGTTGAATAGGCAAATAATGTATAAACGTAGGGATGGACAAGTTAAAATGATAGTGTAAGACAAAGCAACAAAGTCATGAAGCTGAGAAATAAAAAAGAAATACAGAACTTAAGAGGAGAGTCTGAAAAAGGAAGAGATCCAAAGAGTCAAGGAGAAAAAGTGGTACCTAAAATTACGACTATTAATAATGAATCAAGAAGGCACAGTGCGTTTATAATATATACTCACATGTCCAATAGGGTGAAATAGTGACTGATATTGACAGCTTTGAACTGTTGTGTGGAAAGATACTGCATGCCAACTAGAATGATTCAAGGCAGAATCAAAGTTAAGCTGGATGAGAAGGAGAATGAGGGGGAAAAATGTTGGAAAGAAGATCCCTAAGTAAATGTACAAAGTGGCATATATACTGCTTGCAAAATGAGGATGGATGAAGATTAATGGTCTGCAGATACTCTGCCCGTGCTTTTCAGGAGACTGTTTTGCTTTATTTATCTTGGCTGCCACAAAGAAGTAAGGCCTGGGCACACTCAGATGTGTCCCACATGGCTGTAGAAAGCATGTGCTTTCAGAAATAACTCTGGACTCCCATTAGAGAAGCACATTATCTACACGCATATGATGGACTGAAATTGCTAGGTAATTATATTTCTTGATGTTAATTTGCACCTTTTACATGACGCTGATTGTGGTTTTGTGCTTTTTCTTGATTCTTTTGGACAAATCTCTTCTCACAACTGAAAAACAGTCGCAGATACTTACATGTCGCGGATACATGGTATGTGGTGCTGTGTCTATAAAGGCCGTCATAGGGGATCATTAACAGATTCTAAAATGATTACTCTGCTGAAGTGAGCAATCAGTTAAAAATGGGTAATATAGAACTCTTATCCTAAATCTATAAAACGATTATTACCCAGAGCCTGCAGAATACAAATGATTAGAAAAACAGACGAGGACCCAAACTATGTAGTTACAATCACAACTTACAATAAAGCTGATGCCAATATCATCTTCGTCTAAAGCCTATATGCCATGAATAAAAACGAGTTTGGTGATATTCATCACGCACCAAAATAGTAATCTGTTTATTAATTATTTTAAGCCCCATTTAAATACAGCCCTGAAAATACATGTTCAATTATAAAAAGAAATCATATGTATGTTGCTTTACGGTTTACAGAGCACCCGGAGTAAAGGCATCTTATTTAATCCTTAAAAATCTGTCAAATAGGAATTGTTATGTTTAATATCTTTGGTGGAGTAAAACCGAAACTGAAATTGATCGAGTTTTCTGCAGTGTTTCAGCTAAGAAGAGATGTGGGAATTCAAACCAAAGTCGTCTCATTGCAATTCACTGATTAAGCTGAGAGAAATTTGAGGACCTCTCATGGGTAAGGCGGAATCCTGTGCCCAGGTGGTAACACGATGACAGTGAGAAGGTCCATTACCTTGGGGACACTATGTCTCCAAGCAATTATCTACATAGTTGTTTGAATGTAATTGTGATAAGTAGTGTAAAAGACAAGAAACAAACAAACAAACAAACAAACAAACAAACAGTGTTATAACAAGGGACCCACCTTAATTTGTTAAGGTTAAGAAAGGGTTCCTTGAGAAGGTAAACTAAGGTGGAAAACTTATGACAAGTTATTTGGCAGAAAGATGAGGGCTGGTCAGGGCAGACGAGGTAGTATATGGGCGGGAAGACTGAACCTGGCGTAATTGTGGCATATGTGTAGAATTAAAGGCAGTTCATCTCAAAGGAACAGAGAGAAGGAAACAGTGCCAACTGAGGCAGGTGATGTGTGCAGAATCAGGTGGTGCTCTTCTCTTATTTTCAGAGCAGTGGCAAGCCATTGAGTCTTTACTCAAGGAAGTGATATAGTAGCAAGATCCGATTTGGGTACAAGGCAAAGCAGAAAATTAACTGGAGTGGGATAAGTCTCCACACAAGAATGTAATATATTGGGGGGCCTATTTGATATGAATGGCTGATAATCTCACCTGTTTATCCTACACCTGCCTGCTGGGAGAGGAAAAGTCACAGCTAGAGACACAGTGTACTGAACTCAGGAGGTTCTTGCATGATATAAAAACTCTTTTTACTGATGCAACACAGCACTGAATTATGCTTTAGTTAAGTCCAGACTTTCCCTTATTCCAGGTAGCTGAAAATTATTGATGGTTCGCTCACATGGTAGTCCTAAAATTCCTTTAACCTTGAAATTATTAGAGAAAATTGGGGTGGGGGAAAGGATCCATAGGTCTAATATGCAAAGAGTTGCCTAATCCAAAGCAAGCCACTCATGGAAGAAAGATATCTCTCCTCTAATTATATTTTATAATGCTTTCTCATAAGGGAATGTAAAGCTTTTTCTCACACCATTTTCTCCACCTGGAATGCTCTTTCTATAAATTTTATAAATTCCTCATGGCCAAAACTCATTCATTCCTAAAGGCTACCACATCTGAAAAGCATTTCCTGGTGGTCTGCAGCATTCTCCTCCTTCAGAATTTTATAATTTCCATGTAATCATTTCTGAGTTGTTCAGAATATATAAATATATAGAATGCATATTATATATATATATATATACTGTATGTATGTAAATATATATATATGTATGTATGAGAGCATCTATATACTCACATATATACTTATGTTTGTGTGTGTGTGTATGTGTACTCCATCTAAAACCTTCACTTGCATCAGGCACTTGTATATTTTTAACAGATATGGAAAAGATGTAAAATTCTTATTTTAAACAAGCAAATGGGGGCGCCTGGGTGGCTCAGTCGGTTAAGCGTCCAACTTTGGCTTAGGTCATGATCTCACGGTTGGTGAGTTTGGGCCCCACCCCCATCCCCCACTTGTTCTCTGTCTCTCTCTGTCTCTCAAAAATAAATAAATGTAAAAAGATTTTTTTAAAAAAGCAAATAGAATTTTATATAGCACTAAAATATAAACAAGAATGTTTAATGATGTAATACTCTTATAAATATATGATATATATTTAATTTATAATTATATTATATATTTATTATATTATATATTTATTTTATTATATATTATATGTATTTATTATATAATAAATATATGTGATATATAATAAATATATATTATATATCTCCTCCAAGAATTCTAATGAGGCAGAGGAGGGAGAAAAGCTTGACCCTCTGATACCTATAAATTGTTCTTGACCCAAATTCCAACAATTTAGCCTCTGGAAGTCCATAATCTCTCTTGCAAACATATGATTAATTTCAGCATGTCAATTCCCTATCAGGTTCTCTCTTCTTCGATGTACCTCTCCTTGGTCTGCTTTGCAGAATCGTACCATGTGCTATCTCAGGTTATGAACTCAGATTTTGGTCACTTTCCAGCCACATTTAATTCTACTGTATATTTGTGAGTTTTATGATTGTTTTTTTGGATACCTTGAAAGAGCCACAAGGAGGCTTCCTGTCAATCAACAGTTTTGGTGTTTCTTCTATCTCTGCCTCACTGCCCATTTTCTTCCTCCCAGATTGCCCATGGAAAATCCATATTATTCTTATTCTATAATTCAAAGCAACTTTTCTTTTTCCCTGTAGTGATTATGAAACCCAGGGGTTAATATCCAAGGGCTCAGCAAAACAAAGACCCTTCATTGAAAAGGATTCAAGCTGACTCCCATTCTTCCATGCAGTCATGAACATAGAGGCAAATGCTTCCCACTTGCCCCACCATCCCCCACAAGACAATCGCATAAATACTCACAGTGAAATGTGAAGGATCAGCATGTGCTTCTTCACCAGCCCAAGAACAACGCTTATGGAACTGTAGCTGTCAGTTTCTCAATGTTTCTTGATTGACTTTGACAAAAAATAAGTGAATAAACTAATAAACAAGTTGCACACTCCTCAGGGCCAGGGAACAGCCGTGTTATCTATTACCCTAACACACTGCTGGGCTCATATGAGCTTACCATTACGTGTGGTTGGACCCAGAGCCAGAATTTGGAAGAGTTTATTATTTGTATTCCTAAATACACATTTGAATACCTTGCAAATGTTTGTAAATCAAATTAACTGTTAATGCCCCTGCACACTGTGGGATTTCACCGAGTCCCTTAGTTATCATGATTAGTTATCATTTATTCAGTTTTTGATGTGAAGAAGGCTTTAAACAGAATAACACCCTGCTGTCCTAAACATTATCAAACATGTGCCTCTTGCTTTGAATTGTTTGCAATCGGTAATAATCTAATATTAGATAATTGTCACATAATAAACAAGGTAATTGTGCTGTTACTGGTTATACTAATGTTATCTGAGTTAGAGGAGGGAGATGAATTACTTAATAGACAAAGAAAATATGACACATGGTCCACGTGGATGGAAGACCAAGACAAACTGACCCCATGTTTCAGTTTTTAAAAGAATGGCATTTCAAAGTATGAGTCTGGTTTTCCATGGGATCACTATATTTAATTAGACACTTTATTCTTTTTTTTTAAACTGTTTTTATTTTTTTGTCAATAAAACAATAATTTATGTGACTCCTTAGATTGTGATTGTATGAATTAAGGTAAACTGCAGACAGAGTGGATTTTAAAATATGTGGCATTATTTGCTCTCAGTCTGTCAAAGAGTTCCGTGAAGCACCTCCCTGGTGTGGGGCAGGTTGGGGGCCGAGGTGGGGGGGGGGTGTAGAGGACAATGTTGTTCGACACACTGGTGGAATCTCACTCATATCAAGTGCACATGTCATTTCCGTATAGAAATACTGGGAGCTAGAACTAAGCATATTTCAGTTAGTTCATAGAAAAACAAAAACAATCAAGCCAGGTAGACTTTGCCCCTCTGCTGTAAGGAAAATCAAAGGTCAGGGGGAAAGGGAAAAGAACGAGGCCTGAAGTAAAACCAAGGCCTATAAATGCTCTTCATTCTTATCTCATGGCCCCAGTGAATCGTCCTGAATTATTGAACCCTGGGCTCTATTCCAGGCACTATGTTCCAATTTGTATTCATTTTCTCCTTCACACCTCAGCACAAGCCTTTGACATGGGGATTATTAGTGTTCTTCTCCTTTGTAAGATGAAATTGCAGAGAAGCGATTTGCCCCAAATCATATGACTAGAAAATAGCCTAGTAAGAATTCAAATCCAGGCTTAATGGATGTTTGAAACATCCGTAAGATTGTAATGGTGTAGGAGAACATAAATGGGTCGCCTGTTGTTTATGGCAGATCTGGAAAACAAAAACTAGTAGTATCAGTAAGCTATGCCTGAAGAAAAAAATAGGTAATGCAATTTAAAAAAAAATTGATCATGCTATGAAAGGGAACGGATTATTTATGGATATTATCTTAATTAATCCTCACAGTTATTCTATGAGTCAATCGTGTAATCACGAATTTACTGCTGGGGAAAATAAGGCTGAGAGAAGTTAAATAACCACAACAATTCCAGAATTTTTAGCCTGTAAAGCAAGGATTCAATTCAGAACTGCAAAGCCCATAACACTATGCATCACATGGGGGACATTTATGTTTATCAATAATGACAAAATAACATTAAGTATTATAAATACAGATTCCTCTAGACGTAATTGAAATAGTGACTATGCCTAAGTCTTTGTTTTCTGAGCATTTGGCATTATCACAGATAGTAGAATGGTAAGCAAGAAGAAAATACTGTTACTGCTCTGAAGGAATAAATATTTTTTTTGTGCCAGATGCAAAAATAAAAGAGCAAATAATTCAAATCCCAGATAAATAAAAAAAAAAGAAACATAAGAGACGAAAAAAAGCACTGGCTAAAACTATGGGGGAGGGCATTCAAAGTGAGAAAATCAGTCAAAGCAATTTTCTGAGTGAGATGTTGTGAGAGAAGATTGCCCAAGAGAAGTGGCTATATTGGGCATTTGTGGAAGTTCAGTTTAAAATATACGTCTTTTATTAAATATAAATTTTGTTAAAATATAAAATATATTTTATTTTAAAATATAAATAAGAAGAAAGAAAGAAAGAAAGAAAGAAAGAAAGAAAGAAAGAAAGAAAGAAAGAAAGAAAGAAAGAAGGAAGGAAGGAGGGAAGGAAGGAAGGAATGAAAGAAAGAAGAAAGGAAGGAAGAAAGGAAGGGAGAGAGGGAGAAAAGAAAGACAGAATGACAGAAAAGATAAGCAATTATGGAGTATCTTAAATAGCCTTCCAAGGATTATAATTGATCTGCTAGGCGATATATAGGCACAGTATAAGATATTTATAATTATTCTTTAAAATGCCTTTTAAGACCTTGGGAGGACAAGGCTCCCGCAGCTTTCCTTATAAATTCTGTTCATATTGGCCCAGGGAATAATGCAGTCACTTGAATTAAAAATGAACTTAAAGACCATAAGTAAAAGATAATGATTAATAGGTACAGAGCCTTCTGGGGGAAATATGGAGTGGGCTCCTTCAGGTTTGCTGCTAATGATCTATAAGAGGGTGCAGACAGCATGTTAATGAAATTTTTTGATAACATTAAATTGGGAGAGGCTGGAACATAATTCAGACCAGAAAAATATCTGTTACAGAAATGACTGTGAGAAAGTTAGGAACATGAAGGAAATAATAAAATGCATCCAGGGATACTAAATTCTAAGTAATATATCACAAGATAGATCTTTAATATAACCAAAGTAGAGGATATCAGTGAAAGAATAACTACACCTGTCTTGAAAGCTAAGGGTACAAGACAAATTATCTATAGGACATATGAGCATGGTTGTTTTTATATGACCCAAATGGGGTATTGCAACCATCGGTCCTTAGAAGAGAAAATTTGGGGGGTTCATGAAGGCCTTTTGTTTGTGTTGGAAACTACTGAAGGAGTGAGAAGGTCATTGGAAAAGAGGGCATCAAATTTATCTTCTAGAGTCTTACTGTACAAATGTATACATAAATTCATTCTGGGCAGGTAACATGAGAATATTAGTTTTCAGAACAATCTTTTGTGCTCAAAGAAAGAATTATGGCCCGCTCAAAGAGTAAAGTATCATAAACATAAAGGAGTTTCCACATTATAATAAATTGAGGCCTAAAAAGGAGAAAAAAATGGCTAGGCTCACTTGCACAGATAAAGAAAGTGGAATAGACTACTTCTCCCCAAATCCCTAAGAACAAAGAACACTATCATGTTGAATTCCAATGGTAAAGGCTTTCTTTTTTAACTACAGATTTTTTTTTACTTTTATTCCCATGAAAGTAACTACAGTGACAAACATTAAGCAACTTCTTTTTTACCTACAAAAAATATTTTATTATTAACAATAGTATTGTTCAGAAAAATTGACTTACTGTAGCACTGTAAGTAAGTATAAAGTTTCTGAAGCCAAATATGAATTCCAATCCTGGGTCAACAAATATTTAGCTATGCAATCTTGGGCATGTAATCAAACATTTTCTGTTCAGTGTTCTTAATCTGTACACTAATATGACTATCTACCTTAAAGACTCAAATACTTTTGGGATTCAGTGAAAAAAATGCATATAAAACCTTTAGATGCTCAGCAATACTTATATAGATTGTGTTTGTTGAACATAAAATCATCAACTGTTGTGGTTGGAAGAGATTTTAGTGATTATAAGCCCAACCTCCCCAATACACAGATGAAGAGTCTTAGAATAGAGATGCATCCCTTTTTTTTTTAAGTTTATGTATTTTGGGGTGCCTGGGTGGCACAGTCGGTTAAGCGTCCGACTTCAGCCAGGTCACGATCTCGCGGTCCGTGAGTTCGAGCCCCGCGTCGGGCTCTGGGCTGATGGCTCAGAGCCTGGGGCCTGTTTCCGATTCTGTGTCTCCCTCTCTCTCTGCCCCTCCCCCGTTCATGCTCTGTCTCTCTCTGTCCCAAAAATAAATAAACGTTGAAAAAAAAAAAAGTTTATGTATTTTGAGAAAGAGAGAGAGAGAGTTGAAGAGTGGGGGAGACGCAGAGAAAGAGAGGGAAAGAGAGAGAGAATCCCAAGCAGGCTCCGTGCTCACAGCACAGATCTTGATGTGGGCTCGAAGTTACAAACCATGAGATCATGACCTGAGCCGAAAAGGAGAGTCACTTACTTAACCAACTGAGCCACCCTTGTGCCATAATGTCATCACTTTCTCAAGATTATGGAAATAGTTGGTAAAAGAATGGGGACAGGATTCTTACGTCATAATTTCTTATTCAGGGTTATTGTATAGTTGTCCTATTATACATACCCCAGATATTTATGGAGAATTTTAGAAAGTTACAAAATGCACTAATTTTATTCTCTTCCATAGGTTCTACTTGTCTTATCTTCTGTCCCCTCACCCAGAAACACATTCAGTAGAACAGTGAAATGTCCTATGAAAAGTTCCATTAAGGCATCATTTCAGGGACAACCTTCTATAGGAATAGTACACTGTCTTTCACAAGGCAGTATAAATGCTGAACCAGTGGCCCGTAATTGTGCTCAGCCCTCATACCTAGAAGACTCGGGTCCAGGAAATGAGAGGAGGATATAAAATAAACCTCTTAGAACATGACTTCCAGTGGTACACTGTGGAATTTGTCCTTTTCTTATCTGCCTTGAGTTCAGTTGGGCTATGCATTTCCCTAAGATATTTTTTAGTATGGAATCCAGTAAGTGTTCAACTGAACTTGGAAATAAAAGTATACCTGAATATGTGGGCTCCTCTTTCCAGGGGTCTTTCAGGTCAAGCAATATCTTTCTACACTCATGGGACAATCCATCTTAATTAGCAGAGGACATGGTACGTATGGAGCCAAAAATGACTCTGTCTAAAACCTAGATGATTCACAGGAAGTCTTTTTGTCTGTTCTCAGTAATAATAGTGAATGGGAAATTACATGGTACATGGTCCAAACAGGGCAAAGTAACTAAGGGTTCTGAACCCTTGAGCTTGAAGATATAAGTCAGTCTTTCAGGAAAGCAACCCATAGTCAATGAAGTACCAATGTAAAGGAAATCTAGAAAGGGGAAAAATGAGTGATGAAGAACATCACTCATGGAAAAGATGTTTCCTCACTAACCCTCTTGTATTAAGTATTTGCAGAGATTGTGACATTGAAGGGGTTTCTAATGCAAAGGGTAGATAAGAAAGAGACACACAAAAAAACTAAGTAGTGGGACACTTGGGTGGCTCAGTCAGTTAAGCAGCTGACTTCAACTCAGGTCATGATCACACTGTTCATGAGTCCAAGCCTTGCATCAGGTTTTGCACTGGTGGTGCAGAGCCTTCCTGGGATACTCTCTCTTTCTCTCTCTCTCTCTCTCTCTCTCTCTCTCTGCCACCTCCTCACTTGTGTGCTCTCTCTCTCTCTCTCTCAAATAAATAAACTTTAAAAAAATCTAAGGAGTAACAACGGAGGCTTCCTGCACAAATTACTTGTCTTTAAAAAAATAATGTTTTTATTTATTTTTGAGAGAGAGAGAGACAGAGACAGAGACAGAGACAGAACATGAGCAGAGGAGGGGCAGAGACAGGCGCAGACACAGACTCTGAAGCAGGCTCCAGACCCTGAGATGTCAGAACAGAGCCCCACACAGGGCTTGAATCGACAAACCACGAGATCATGACCTGAGTCAAAGTCGGATGTTTAACCGACTGAGCCACCCAGGAGCCCCACCAATGACTTCTCTTGATTCAACAGCAGGACTTTCATGGAAATCCACTCGACACTTATGCATACACCTTCAGAAGCCCAGAAACTCAGGAGGTCAACATCCCAGAGCCAAAAGGAGATGGCAACCAGTGAAAACATGCACAATCTTTTCTCCCCTGAGACCAAATTATCCTTAGATGGATTTCACATCAACCCTCAAATCAAAGAACAAGTGATCTTTACAGGTGATCAGTTCAATATTGCATTAGATCTTTCCCTATCACTCTCCTCCTGTCTTCACTCTTGTTTTTGGATCACACTCCTCATGAATTACTTGTATTTTGTGGTTAACCCAGTTTTAATTTCTGGAGATTCCAGGCTAAGACAATACCTAACAATAAACACCAAATATGGCTCAAACCCCCTCCTTCCTCAGTATCCTCTGTCTTTAAACTAGCAACCCCAGGCTTTCCACTGTATAAGCCAAACAACTTTGGAATCATCTTTATCTTCTCTTTATCATAGTTCACGTCCAATTTGTCACCATTTCTTATTGTCACTACCTTAAAAGTATATTCAGAATATAATCACTACCATGATCCTGGTCTGAGACACAAGTATATCTTACTGGACTTATGGAGTAGCCTCCTGATTAATCTCTAATTTATCCTTCCTTCTAATAGTCTACTTTCAGCACCGTAGCCAGACTGATCATTTTAGAGCTTTAGTAAAATGTTCTACTCATCTTTTCAAAACCTTCCAAGGTCTTCCCATGTCATTTGAGTAAAGGCAAAAAACCCTTTAGTGGCCCACATTTATAACTTTGACCTCCTCTTCCACTGCTTTTCCGCCAGACCACTCCTCTTCCACCATTTTGACCACCTCATTAGTTTTTGAATATTCCAAACATAAACTTCCCTCAGGACCTTTGCCATTTCCTCTGGGTGGAATATCTTCCCCAGAAAACTACGTGCCGTACTTCTCTATTTCCTCCAAGTTTGTCAAATATGTTACTTCTTATTTATAATTGGGATGCTTTACCATTACTATGGCCTGGCATTCCTTATCGTTCTCCTTGCTTTTTATTTTCACCATAACACGGATTACGACCTAAAGTAGATTTGTTATCAAAAGATGCCATAGTGCCATAAAAACCTATTCCATCCTTGTATACATGTTCATTTGCAACAATTCTTGGACATTTTCTCATCAAAGGAGGAACTATATTTTTTTCTTTCCTTGAATCTGGGGTAGTTTTATGACTTTCTTTGACAAAAAGAATATTGTAGAAATGGTCTCGTGGGAACTCTAAGCCTAGTCCTCAAAGGGCTTCACAGGTCTACTTTTTCTTTCCTTGAACACTGTCCTGGATTCACCATGTGAAGAAGCCCACTGGAGCACGAGGCTTCTGAGGCAAACTTCCCCAAATCAAGCCTGCTGGACCAGGTAACACCAGCCAGCGCCAAATGTGAGACATGGGACAGACAGAGGCTATCCTAGACCATAGAGCCCTAGATGAGTCACTAAGTGGTTGTGGCTGCAAGATTGACCTTGAGGAAGACCCTAAATAATACTCAGCTGAACCCACCCAAATTTCTAACCCACAGGATCATAAGCAAATCAACTAGCTTCTGTTTCAACCAAGTCTACAATGATTTGTTGCACAGAAATGAATACCTATGTCATCACCTGAATTACCATTTCTTTTATATTTGCAAATTGTTATCTCTTTCTCTCTCCTCCAAATAAAATGTAACCGTCACAGGACAGGGATTTTTTTTTTTTTAATACGTTTTCTCTTTGTTTAACTGCTGTTCTCAGAACCTAGAATTGTTCCTGGTATATAGTATATGCAATAAATATTAATTAAATAGTAGATGTTTCTTGGTAAGTACAACCTAATGGTTACAGCAGAAATGCTTAGATGCACGAGAAAGTGTTTTATAATCTGTGAATGTAATTCCTTTGATAAACATTGGTTAGGAACAGAATGAGTAGCCTCTTTAGTCTTGCAAATCAGTGAAATGGAGAAAGATTTAGGGAACGTCTATTAAGTTACTATTTTATATTTGCTCAAAATCTCCAGTGGTAAAATAACCACTTAAATGATTTCAGAATCATTTTGCTTTTAATTTAGTCTCATCTGGGGTATAGTTTATAGAGTGATATCAAGCTTTTCCCATATTGTCTGATCAACTACATTAAATAATCATCCAAGAAATTATACATCTTTGTACATCATTGAGGTGGAACATTCTTTTTCAGTGTAAAAATCCATAATCATCTTAGTCAAATAGAATGGAAATTCATTGACCAGCTATATTCCCATTGACTAGAGACAGACCAGCTGGGAATAAAGTCATTGATCTCAGGTCTCCAACTAAGCATTTACATTCTTTCACTTCCTGGGGAAAAACTAGAAATTCGATGGATTTTCTAGACATTGCCAAATGTGTTTCTTTCTCATACCTAGATAAAGAATGTGATATTTGTAAAATCATTCCAATTTCCCAATAGATTTGGTCTTATAAACTCAGATATGTTTACTTCAAGCAGGAAAAATCGTACTTTAATGAATTTTAGCTGCACTTAAATATTCATATTAACATGTTTAACCAGTCATATTGAGCTTACAGAGAGTGCATTAGAGCTCTATAACCCAAGTAATTAAAAGGATGATGGTGATGTCATAATGGCAACCTTGAGGCATGCATAGTTCTATTAGCATTTTGTTATTTTCATCATTCTAATTCCTGTTATATTTAGCAATGAAATTATATGGTGAAACTGTGTTCTGTGTAGAATATAATTTTTCTTTCCTTTTTATTTTATAGAAGCTTATAGCAGAGCCCAAGCTTTCAGACCATTTAAATTATTCCTTTATTTCTCTAGATAGATTTTTGTCAAATCATGTACCGTGTACTTTGCAATTAGTACCAAAGAGCAATTTTCCCTCAAAAATAATGTTTCCCCAGGCTCAGAAATAAGGATGCAATATTTGTATTATGAAATCTGCAAAGAAGAAAAGGAAATATTCAATCTGGTAAACTGTGTATGATTCCAGGAAGGGGTGGAATACAAATCAGAACAATGAGTTAATACTTAAAATGTCCAACTATAGACCACATTTTGAGGGAAAAATAGCATCACAAACTCAAATTATCAATAATCACCCAAGGGAAATAGTGAAAGACTTATTAGGCAAGTTTTAAAAAGCTACTGAGCACTTGAAAAAAAAATCCATTCTGACAGGAAGGTACATTTCAAGAGAGCATCATGGGTTTTTCTTTTCCAGTGCTTTTGATCCCTATGAAAAGCAGAGAAAGAAGAAATTGAGATTTGAAATTCAGGCAAAATAGCAACCAGAGTCATTTCTACATATTCATTAATAAATACCAACTGTAAGAATTTTTGGTTTACTTTTGGGAATAAATGAATCTTAAAAAAATTAATCAGAGCTTAATTCTGGCAGAAGTCCATCTTTTGTATCATTAACTGTACTCTCCTGACATGTAACAACATAACACACTAGTAATATCCTAAATAAGAGATGCATTTTTTATGTTGATGGTAGGAACATCTGGAGAAGCAAACGACCTTATTTTGATTATATATTCCTTTGGTCTAATACTTCATCCACCCTCTCTGTATAAATAACCATTGTATTTCACATAAAACTGCCAGTTGTGTGGCTAATAAATACGACCCCATTATCTGGGCAAAGTATCCCTTGATTCAGGACTCTGTACATCTAGAGATGAGTGTAATCTCTAGGACAGTTTAATAATAAATGGTATGGAAGCCAGGTGTAACTGTCAAGTTTCCCACCATTCCCTGGTATACTGTTTCGGATAGTGAAATTTAAATCAAAGAAAAATGTGAACTTCGTTTCTAACTATAGATCACAAAACATACACGTATATCAGAAATATGCTTCTATAAACAGCCCAGAGAGTAACCATATTCAAATGATTAAGTGTAGCATTAGCCAAAGTTTTCCTATGAATGTATCTGTAGATAAACCGTTTCTTAGGACCAGAGCTTGCCAAGGACGGTTTCTTCTCTGCTGGGCATTTAAAAGACGGCAACTTGTCCCCTCTATTAGGAGACAAAATTGTGTACTTGGCAAACCTATTATTTCCAGTGCTTAAAGGGATGGTATTGAACCATTACAACTTAATCAGATTCACATAGAAAAGAAATGTTGTGAAAAAAGTAGGTTTTAATGAATAGAAGTTATTTGATAAAATCAGCAATAACATGGACCAATATGTATTAAGCATGTAAAGCATGACAGGCACTGTGCCCACAGCTTTACAGATATCATCTGGGTTTTGTCCTATTACAATCCTATAAAGTGAGCACTATTATGCCCATTTTACAGATAAATCCACAAGGATAGGAAACTCTCTCAAGGCCACATAGTGGTCAGTACTGGAACTGCACTTCCATTCCTATCTGGCAGTTACATAAGCAGTTCAAGGATATTGGCACTTTTCCATTCATTCATTATTTTACTCATTTAACCGATATTTATTGAGCACTTACTCATTCAGGGTTGAGTGCTTATGAACCTAGGGCGAGGACCTGGAGTCTGGCTACAAGCCTAGATAATGACAGGGATCGTAAACCGCTCCTATCTCAAGGGCCAACTCTGATAAATTGGCAGCAGTTGTCTGAAAAGTAAGTTATGGATTCTATGGCTCAGGTCAGGTCAGAAACCAACAATGGTGGAGACAGATGAGCAAAGTCTACCATGCACGTTGATGTAGGAATAGCCACACGAGTCTCGAGTATCTGACTTCCTTGAACTAGTGAATAATGGAAGAATAGGAGGAAAGCTCAGAAGTCAGAGGTCCAATGGAGCTGAGTAAATGGAAACGTGAATACTTTAGAAGTGATATTAAAGAAATGTGAAGGGTAATTAAAAGCAAGAGATAAAAATCTGAACCTACCATGTAAGGCCAAATCAAGGGTAAGCATAAAGCAAGACAGATAATGAATTGATACTAAATAAATAGGTGCAACAGAGAAGGTGCCAACATTCAAGATAATGGTGGACGTGTAGTCAGGAAAATGGGCTGTCCCTAGAAGAGGGAAAAAAAACCAAAAACAAAAACCTAGTATTCCAGAGAGATAGTGTGTGGCTTTCTTCCCGAGAAAGAACTTGGGTAACTAAGATAATATACCTGCTGCAGGCTCTAGTGACAGACTATCACTATGATCTGTCTAGACTAAGAGGTAACAGTGGCACTGGGTAGAGGTGGACACAATGGAGAGAAGGATGGTTGGGCTTTGTCAGGCTCATCTTAATATCCCCCAACTCGCATGAGTGAAACGTCAACTCCAGCCCAGCCATAGGGCTGAGTTTAGTTTCTCCAGGCTGGCTTTTTGGCCAAACAACTTCCTGGTTTTCGTACTTCTTTTGGTGATGCACAACTCTCTTCTCCCAGGTAAATATGGGAGTTGACAGCCGTTAATCCCACTCCAGTCGGAAGAGACCCTGCCAGGGCTAGCAAGGAGCAGGTGCATTTTCACTCACCTGGATCAAACTAGAGTCCCCTGAGAATACACTTTGTGCAAACAGCCGTTATCCCACTTGGCAACTGGAGGATTTAGCACAAATTGTGAAGCCTAGAGCCTACAGTTTAAGACAAGTGGCCTGGAAGAGAGATAAGCACATACTTCTGAGATGCGTGTGGTAATTAGCTCCCAGCAGCATAAAACATTCAACTCTGAATGATGAATTTTAATTTTATTTCAAAAGCCTTTTCAAGGGGAAGGTGTCAGAGCTTAACATTTCCTACTAGATTTTACATAAATGGCTACCTGCCAATTAGATTCTGTTTTCCAATCATTTGTGATCTAATATATGAAAATGAATTATGTGGTTCAAGATGAAACAAAATCTATAATCCTCTGTCCAGTGCTGAAATATTAAATCACATTGAAGGGGTGAGCAGTGAAGGGGAACAAGCTGTTGATTTGTACATAAATAACAAGTGTGTTGTGCAATCAGATCTCAACTGAGCTAGCAAATAATTTGGCTCATCTTGTTGTGGGGGAAAATGCAGACTTCTGAAAGGTTAGTGGCAAAATTCAGTATCTGGGAGACCAAATCAAGTCATGTTCTCAGACAGGAGGACTCAGATGATGAGTCTGGCAAAGAGGCATGTTTGGTGAAGGAAAGGAGAAACTACCAGTCTACCCTAATTTCTTAAGAAGTGTGCTGCTGCACCATCACAGGGCCCATGGGGCTGAGTACGGCTTAGCGTTTTGTTTTGTTTTTTTGTTGTTTTTTTTTTTTTTTTTTTCTGGGGAAGGCATCAAACAGAAAGGGACAGCTGATTTTGTACCTCCAGGCAACACATTTTAAGGCAGCTTATTTTCCATTGGAGCTGTAGGGCTAAGTGCACTTGGTTATACCAGGGTAATTTTTAAAATTAAAACTGGATAGAAAAGCCCGAGGACTCTGTGGGTTTTGTATTCTCTAATCCAGTGTCTTTGAAGCCTTATTGGATATGATCCTGGTTTCAACTGTGTCCTCCAAAAGGATACGTGAAGTTCAGATCCCCAGTATTTATGCATGAGAATTTGCTTGGAAACAGGGTCTTTGCAGATATAATCAAAATAAGATGAAGTCATACTCAATTAGAGTGGGCTCTTAATCCAATATGACTGGTGGGCTTACAAGAAAAGGAAAATTTAGAAGTGTACACAGATAAATAAGGGCAGAATATTCCATGACAACTGAAACAGAGATTGATGCATGGCAGCTACAAGATAAAGAACCTGGGGCTATCAGAAACTGCAAGAGGCAGGAAGAATCCTTTCTTAGAGCCTTCATGAGGACCATGGCCCCGTGCAAACCTTGATTTCAGACTTTCAGTTTCTACAACTGTAAGATAATAAATTTCTGTTGTTTTAAGCTATCTGGTTTGTAGTAGTTTATTAGGACAGTCCTAGAAAACTAACACAGTTATCCTTATTCTAACGGAATATATTCAGAACGCTGACATATTAAACAACAAAGTTGCTATGGTCAAAGCTGGGATGAAAAGTCACACTGGCGCCACCTGAAACGTTCCCAGTCCATTGTCCAGTGTAAAGCCTGAGGCGTCTCTGAGGAACATTTAGCTCTCTCAGCAGCATGAATTAACCATGCTGAGCCTTTTGTTTTAATCTTAAAAAATGTATTTCTAAATTGTCACACATCATGAATATTCTAAATGAATTTCCATAAACTGGGGACACCCATGTAATGAGTACTCTCATCAAGCATTGTGACATCACTGCCTCTCATATTCCTTCTATACCCCAAATGGCGTCTCCTTTCTTGACTGCTAATTGCCATGTCCTTTTGATTTTTGAAATAATGGGCATCCCTTAAATCATTTTTGAAGGCAGGGTTGTTTAAAAAACTTGAACTGATTCTCTGTCAACTTTCTTAAATATCCAACAATCATCTTTGTATTTTTCATAATACTTAGAAATGTGGCCATCTGCCAGCCCATGGCAATATCAAATCCATATGTCAATTTAATTTAAAAATATAAATATCTCCACTTAAGAAACTTTTAATAATTATCTAATGCAATTATAAATCTTTTTTCCTCTTTAAAATTCTGTATGACTTCAGTAGGTTGTCCGTGTACCTTAAAAAAATTACTATCTTGCTGTCTTGTGAGGCAAGATATTTTCCAAAAACAATTTTTTAGTCTTATTTCTTAAAATGCTTTGCATGTGAGGAAATTATGTATAAATTAAAGGAATTGAATCTAATTAATTTTAATGTATTTATATGCACTCTTCTGTCTAGATGAAAGCTGGATATGTATAGACAAAGTAATATTATTATTACTGTACCTACATCTTTTCACAGAATTGTCAAAGTGAGTGGCACTCATTCAGTTGGTTAAGCATCCAACTCTTGTTATTGGCTCAGGTCATGAGCTCATGGTTCATGAGATCAAGCCTGTGTCTGGCTCCAGGCTGACAACGTGGAGCCTGCTTTGGATTCTCTCTCTCCATCTCTCCCTACCCCTCCCCTACTTGTGTAGGCATTCTCTCTCTCCCTCTCTCTCTCTCTCTTTCAAAATAAATAAATGTTAAAAACATTAGAATTGATAAAGTGACTTCTAAAACCTTCTAACACTTGATTAGTGTTCATTCTGTGTCAAGTATTGCTCTAAATGCTTTTACATATTTTAAATTCCTTAACCACATAACAACCCAATGAGATAACGGTGGTTATTTTTCACATTTTACCACTAAGGAAATAGGTCACAGAGAGTCTGGGTAAATTCCCTAAGGTTATAGACAAATAGAGCTCAGATTTACACTTAGCCTGGCTAACAGTTGGAGTCCAAAGCTTGTTATACAAGCTTTTAACAGAACAACGTTCAACACAGTGATAACATTATAGAAATAAAAATGAAGACAAGAAAAAATAAATATAAAAAAATCCAACCACAAAAATCCATATATTTATGATGTTGAGCTCCAAAATGTTTTTATTTGTGCCTCTTCAGAGTAATCACACAAACAAACCAAACAAACCCAACCACTCAACTACATAGATCTTACAGAAACCCATCTTTTTTTTTTAATTTTGAAGAATAGCAGCTTTTTAAGAAGCTTTTCCAAATATTAAATTTGAGAATTAATAACTCAAATTACAAATGCATGAATGTTTTGACCTGGCAATCCTACTCCAAAAGATTGATCGAACAGATAGACCTGTACACACACAGAAATGATTCATGTGCAAGGCTAATCATGAAAGCCTTGGGTTTAGTAGCTAAGAGTTAAAAACAACTCAAAGGTCTGTTATTAGGGATTAGTTGGAGACTGTGCATCCTATATGCAGACATGAGAAGACCTCCAAACATATCCATAAATGAAATGAATAAATAAATGCCCACATCAAAGTATGCAGCATAATGCACTTTGTAAAATAAATTGAGACAAGAAGTACATCTACTTGCACATGCATGAAGATACACTGGAAGGATACATAAAAGTTAAAAAAAGGCAAAGGTCTTCTTTTTCTCACATGACACAAATCTACTTCTAACAACCTCCCATCACTACTGTTCTGGCCCAAACCGCCATTATTTTATGCCCGAACAAATGTAACAGCCTCCACCCTTGAACCTTCCAGCCATTTCAGCATGGCAGCCCGAGTGAGCCTCTTAAAGAGATCGGTCCCTCTTCTGCCTAGAATGCTCTCATCTCAGAGTAAAAATCAACCTATTTTATGACTTAGAGAGCTTTCTATAATTTGGATCTAAGTTATGGCTTTTATCTTAGTTCCTGATAATCTTTCCCTAACTCACTTAGCTGGCCCTATTGCTGTGTCTGGAATTTAGAAACACACTCATTAATTAACAAAACAATGCAGATAATGCATATTTTTCTTCTGTAATGAAAATATTATACTGCTTATCAGATGCTCTTATATTTTAATATAAGATGGCATGCGTGAATATCCACATATTTACATACACAAATACCCATGCACTCAAATATATGAAGAAATTCTCATAATGCCAAGCACAAAATAGTGTTATGTTTTGTTTTTAGGGTTGCTTGAAAGTCTCTATGGATAGGCAAGAGATTGAGAAACCTGAAAACAATTTTGAGAACAAGATTCAATGGTTGGGTGGGAAGGAATTCAGAAAATAAATTACAATAAAATAACAGATTGGTTCAAAGTAGTGAAAATATTGCTAAACAGCTTAATACTGTCTTATCCATTAGAAGACCTATTATCAAATCTTAACAATGAATTGTTTAGGTTTTCTTTTTTCCTATCAATTGTATTAATAGTTTCCAAATGTTCAAAACCACCAAGCCACCTACAATTATGTGGTGATATCGAAGTATAAGTTCTCATTTTATATCTCCCTATGTGTAAAAATAATACCTTAGAAAAATTTCCGCTGCAAAATAATCTTTTTAATTCTGAATTTCCCTTTTGAGAAGGAAAATAATTCATGTTTCTGAAAGAAAGGAGAAAAGAAAAACTCTGAAAGGGCTAAGTTCTCTGAAAAAAATTCTTCCTTCACTTACTTATGCTAAAAACTCAATAACAACAACAGCAACAACAACAACACAACAGCAGGATATGCTTGCTACAGATGCAGATTGAACTTTTGACTGAAATTATGAGTACGAACTATCTCAGATAATAAAATTTAGGCTGGTAGAGTTTAATAGCAAGGAAGTCTAAGTGAGGCCAGGAATGAAGTGTGGTTGTGGACCCCACGTGGCTCTAGGATCTTCTCAGTTAGCTGTTGACAAACATTCATTCCAACCGTCCACCTTTAAAATGATTCAGTCTCCATTTCCATTTCTTTCTGATCCCCAGGCCTCCAAGTTCTACTTGCTTAAGAGTAAAAATTCTGTCTCAGCTCATCTTTTTATGTTGAGTCTCACATTGTGGGTTGTTGCCCAGTATTCATTCCTCACAATCTAACCAGCCACTGCCAGGGAAGCAAAATGACATGAACCATTGCCCAAACTGTGGTGTGAGCAAATTTTCTGAAAAAGGAAGCTAGATGAGATAAATCCCCAACTGCTTATTTAACATACTGCAACCCAATATGTCTAATACATGTTTCCCACTCTCTAGGAGAATGCCAAGTAAATAGGTGATCAATAAATATTTGTAGAATGAAAAAAAACATCCATGTGTGCTAGGCATATATGCCCACATTCTTGGGACATCTATCCAAAGCTCTTAATTCCCAACATAATCCAATGCTTTTAGGAACAACTACAAGGTAATGACCGCTTCCACAATACAATAATTGCATCCAGTTTCTGAATCTATAGGTCCATTGTCTATAGACAATGACAAAGTGTTGTTCTTAAAGTCATTGCCAGTTGCTGAGTTCTTTCCTGCACTTGGTATCCTATAGTCAAGAGGTTGGCAAATTCCAACCAGTCCAAGACTGGACCAGGCCAAGTCTCTCCCACTGTCTTTTTCTTATAAGCAAAGTTCCATTGGAAAACAGCCATGCTCATTTGTTCATGTATCACCTATGGCCGCTTTCAAAATACGTTAGCAGAGTTTAGTACTTGTGACAGAGACCAGAGACTTTATGACCCAGAGGATTAAAATATTTATTATCTGGTTCTTTACAGAAAAAGTTTGGTCACCGCTGCTCTAGTTAATTCATTCTATTAATTCAACAAATACTTAACAAGTACCTACTATAAGCTAAGCATTGGCTTAAATGCCAGGGATTTAGAAGTCAACTAAACAAAGTCTTTGATGATTTACAGGTTATATTCTGGGTGGGATGGTGGACAGACAATAAGAAACGATTACATACTATGAGGAAGATTTGAGTACTTTAGATGAAAATTGACAAATGATAAAGTAGTTGGGTATGCTTAGTTGCTGGGGTCACCTCTCTTGCTTTTTTATCCAATGTTAGGCTAATCATGAAAAAGTCTTCCAGTAAGGTGATATTTGAGTAGAAGTCGAAAAGAAATAAAGAAGAGATTAGTGTGGATATCTGAAGGAAGTGTGTTCTAAGGAGGTAATAATAAATTCTTTAACAATAGAGCTCTAAATACATAAAATTGAAAAGTTTAAGGGAGAAATGGGAAATTTGAAATAATAGTTACAGACCTAAATACCCCCACTTTCAATGATGGGTGGAACTATGTGGAATATCATAAATGAAATTGAATATTTGAATATAGTATTAAACATAACAGATATCTATAGGACCCTCCACGCAACCATAGTGGAATACATATTCTTCCCAAGAACGCATGGGGCATTCTCTAGGATAAACCTCATGCTATGCCATAAAACAAGCCTCAATGAAATTAAACGTGTTGAAATAATACAAAGTATATTCTCAACAACATAGAATTAAAGTAGAAATCAACATAAGGGTATTTGTATAATTCAAAATACATGGGAATTAAACACACTGCTAAATAACCTGTGGATCAAAGGGTAAACCAAAAGGGAAATTAGAAAATATTTTGAGATAAGTGAGAATACAGATAAAACCTCAGAACTCAGAAGATGCAGCTAAAGCAGTGTTTATGTAGAAATCTATAGCTGCAAGCACCTAAATTAAAAAAAAAAAAAAAAAAAAAAAAAGATCTCAAGGCACCTGGGTGGCGCAGTCGATTTTGGCTCAGGTCATGATGCCAGAGTCATGGGATCAAACCCCGCTTATGATTCTCTCTCTCTCTCTCCTTCTGTCCCTGTCTTCCACTCACACGTTTGCTCTCTCTCTGTCTAAAATTTAAAAAAATAATAAATAAAAAAAATTTCAAACCAATAAGCTAGCTACTGAAAAGAGAAAAAGAAGAGGTCGCTGAACACAAAGCAAGAAGAAAGAAGGAAATAAAATTAGAACAAAACTAAATGAAGTAGACATTTAAAAAAAATAACAGAGTAAATCAATGAGCAAAGATTTGTTCTTTGGAATGATCTATAAAATCGACAGTCTTTAGCTAGTCCAACCAAGAAAAAAAGGGAGAAGACTTAACTTATAAAAATGTGGAGTTTGGGGAACCTGGGTCACTCAGTCGCTTAAGTGCCTGACTTAGGCCCAAGTCATGATACCATGGTTTGTGAGTTCCAAACCTGCATCAGACTCTGAGTTGACCGTGAGGAGCCTCCTTGGGATTCTGTCTCTCGCCCTCTCTCTCTGCTCTTCCATGACTCACACCTTCTCTCACTCTCAAAATACATAACTAAACTTTAAAAAAATACATAGTGAAAGAGGGGACATGACCAACCTCACAGAAATAAAGAGGATTTTAAGGGAGTACTGTCAACACGTGTATGGCAACAAATTAGATAACTTAAATGAAAGTTCTTAACATCTTAAAAAGATACAAAGTACCAACATGACTCAAGAAAGGAGAAATAGAAAATCTGAATAAAACTTTAACAAGTAAAAAGATCAAATTTGTAATTTAAAGCATCCCACTTAGAAGAAGAACCCAGACCAGATGGCTTCACTGATTAATTTCACCTAAAATTCAAAAAATAACTAATGCCATTCTTTCACAAGACGAGACAAGAACAAGTTCTCTACTCATTTATAAGACTAATGTTGCCCTGATACCCAAACCAGGCAAAATAGCCAAAGGAAAGGAAACTATAGCCCAATATCTCTTATAATCAATATCTCTTATAGACATAGGAATCCTCAACAAACAGTGACAAACAAAATCTAGTAACGTATAGAAAGATTTATATAGCATGGCCAAGTGAGATTTATTTCACCAACACAGTTTGGCTTAACAGCTAGGGTCAAGAATGAAGTATTTACTCCTGTTTCAGCTGTAAAAGAAATTTACATCTGAGAGTTTGAAAACAATGGAATCAAAAAATGGAAACATAATATGAATAATTGCATTCCAATTTCATGGCCATCTATTGCTATTCTCTATTCAACTGATTATATCAGAAACATTATCTCCAATTGGACTCACTACTGGGTAAACTCACAGCAATCCTCCATCATTCTTGAAAATCCAACAGTTTTTTTCTCTAGCAAGATTGGGAAACCAGTCTATTGCAGTGGCGCTAATATCTTCAGTTCTTACGGGAATATCTTTGACCTAATTGGAGTAGGGTGGAAGTAAGCAGACTTCCAAGTTTTTTAATTTACCCTTTGTCCATAAGACCCTATATCAGGATTTATAATATTTAGAAACTGGAGAGATAATTTATATCAGATAAACTTAAACCAAAAGCTCATTTATAATCAGAGCTTGATTTATAAAGTGAACCTGACCTCCATCAAATTACATTTGTGTTCTGGACATAGGAATTACATTGCCCCGGGCATTAGTAGTTGTTTTTTGTTTGTTTGTTTGTTTCATTTTTGTTTTTTTCCTCTTCCTTCAAAAACAGACACCAAGATAAAAAGTCACAGGTCCTACCAAAAGAGGCTACAAAAAAGTTTCACGTGGTGATCTTGTAATATTAGAGGCCACTGCTTTCCCAACCACTCCCAGGCCAGTTTTACTCAGGAACTTAAGGATGATAAATCAACTCATGGTTAGAATCTGTAGGATCTAATGACTCGTTTGAATCAAAGGACCTATTTCCAAGTCTTGCTTTTGAAATTAAAACAAGAAAAAGGAAAAAAAATTTAGTATACAGCCCTACTGAATATATTTTTGTCCCTTAAGAAAACTTTAGTCCATAAGATTTACCAAAAATCTCTGCATGTCTAAGAGTCATTCCTCTGCTGATAGTAACTGATCATCCACTTGCATATACCGTTTAACTGGCCCTGCTTGGCCAAGACATTGTTTGATGCTTCTCAAACTTTACTGAGGTTGCCATTGAGCTGCCACCTTCATCAGCAGGATTCCTGGCTGAGAAAAAATGGTCAAAAGTGTCAATTCCAGTGTGTCAGGGGCTATTTTAACAATCCTTGAAAAAAATGGGAAGAAGAGAAAATACTGTGAGTCAAATAATTCAGAGGTTAGTGGACAGCATGCATGGGATAGGTAAGTCTAGCATCCCTGGCTCTTGAGTTCTTTAAATTCCTTCGTTTAAATTGTGATAATGGTTTCGGTCATTTGATGTCAGCTATCATAGCCAGCCTTGAATGTAAATTGATATCGGTTGATTCAGCACATTCTTGCATGCACAGCTGGCTGCCTACACGAACACACCGAAGGCAGAATCACTGGAATGAGACACCAGTAAAATTAATTTGGCTGAATGTAAAATTATGGTCTGTTTTGGCAGTATCTGTCAAAATGCAAAAGATACATACTCTTTTGCCAAGAAGTTCCACTTGAAAAGATTCAGATATTCTGGTATAAAATTCCCAAGATGTATATAAAAATGTGTTCGCTGAAGCATTTTTTGGAGAGAGCAAAAACCTGGAGACACAAGTTGATCAATAGGGAGCAGGTTTCATAAATCACAGTGTATTGATACAATGGAATTCTAAGCAGTCTTTTAAAAAGATAAAGCAAATCTATACATACTGCCTTGACTGGTGTTTATGATAAATTTTTTACTAGAAAAAAAATTAAATTAAGAACAGTATACCTAATACGAATAAAATGATAGCATTAAGGTACCATATCTGTTGCAGATCAACAATGTTAGCAGTCTACCTACCTCTGGTGATGAGATTATAATTGGGGGGCCTTTTATTATTGACTTTCTTCACTTTTATACATTTGATTTTTACAAAGACAAAAATTAATTCTATTATTAATTTATTTAAATGTAAAAACTCAATGATAGAAAAGTACATAATATCATGTTCAGTTTTTCCCAGAAGAGGTAATGAAATTTTTTACTCTTAAATTTTACCTCAACACTTAAGCTTCCCAGGATTTGCCTTGACCATTCCTATTGTCCACGGGACATCTTTGTGAACTAGGAAATTTCTCTGGGGTTAGCGGCGCATCCTTGGACTCTGAGTAGACTAAAGATATTGATCACTTACTGTCAACTTCCTAGGAACTTTGCTTTAAAAAGCAGAGCTAGCCAGCCCCAGAGGCCAATCCCTCTGAGATCACTTTGGGTAGATCACATAATTATAACTGGTTGATAAACTGACATAAATGATTAAAAGAAGAATAATCCAAAATGCTTATAAGGGTGATTTTTATTAACCAAAGGATTAACTCTTGTTAATTTACTACAGGCAAATAACTGGAGGCTATTGCTCACAACTGAACCCAGGGAATCATAATCATGTCCAGTGGTTAATTTGGACCTGGCTGGCTCAGTTGGTAGAACATGTGACTACTGATCTCGGGGTCATGGGTTCAAGCCCCACGTTTCTTGTGAAGCCTACTTTAAAAAAAATATGTGTGCCTTAATAACCTGGAATCATCACTATTATTTCATTATTACTTTAGACAGAATAAACCCACATAATAACCCTGTGAATATGGCCTCTAATCTCATTTATTTAATTAACAACAACTAAAAAAAGTAAAAAAAAAAAAAAAAGCCCATATTGTTTGAAAAAAAATCATTGATTCATGAGAATATTTTCAAGATGTTATGCATATACACTTAGAACATAATTAATGATCTCATTATGAATATTCTAAAATCTATGCAAGTGTTTAGTAAGTAACAAATATCCCATAGACAGCCGTGTCAATAAACAGTTTGGCATCTGGAAGAATATATTCTGGCAATCACACATTTCTTTCTTTTCTATTCTATCCTTCCTTTTTTTAATGGAAGTGTAACTGACACTTAATTTTACACTAGTTTTAGGTATACAACATGGCGATTCAACAAGTGTAGCACCATCTGTCATACAACACTATTACAACACCGTTAACTATATCTCCTTTGCTAAAAGCAAGGTTTTTGAACAGCATTCACTTACGCCATTTTGAATGTGAATTCATTGCCTTATCTGTCCTTATCAGAGAAGGCTGTGTAATATAACTTGCCTTTTTGGGTACATTAGGATAGGCTGGGATAGGCTGCAGTAATAAATAAACCTTAGAATCTCATTGGCTTCTCTCTAGAAAGATTTATTTCTTGTGCCGCATTTGGGGCAGCTCCCCTCCAGCTTCAGCTATTACTTCTGGAACAGGTGGTCTCTAAAATTTTTAGAAAAGATCTGGAGGGACATTGAAGATGTTTCTAAAAAGTAAAGTGTGCCTGAAGTCAGTCTGTATCATTTTGGCCATATTTCATTAACTTGAATTCAGAGAGATGGGCCCAGGCTCACTGCATGGGAAATTGCTGAGTTACCCTGGCTGCGTGCTTAGGGAGGCCAAGTGAACTGCAGAGCAGAACTTTCTCTCTGCCATACAATCCATATACACAAATGTGCAGGTGATTTGGAATTCCGCACATTGATGAGTGTCAAAAGTAAAAAGCAAAATCATCTTATCGATGATTAGAATAGGGTTCAGAACACAGCAGTAGCTCTAAGAATATTGGATTAACTGATGTAAAACCAAATCTATTTATTAAACTAAATAATATTGAACTGATTACCTCTAGGACTGACTAATTACAAAAAGTTCCTCCTATTCAGGAATTTGTTTTCAGGCATGCTTTAAAAAAATTCGCATTTGCATTTCATTTTTTTTAAATGTATCCCATTATTATGATTACAATGAAATTATCCATACACTTACCTTAGTTTCTGGGAACAATCTGGTTTTCCATCCTGGGTACTGTGTGTGTTTCCCTTAAAATCATTAAATAAGACAAGTTATGTACATTATATAACAAAATATGTTAACTATTTAATCATACAATTGGTATAAACACATAGCAAGAATTGTGTTTGCATTCCTCAAATAACTGAAGTTTGAAAATCCCATGTCTATAAAGCTTGACTTCAAGTTACATATTCGTCATAAATTTGAAATAGAACTGATATGTGTAGGTAACCATTAGAAACAGAGAAGCTCATTTGGACTAAAGCCAATACTAAAAATGGAAAATGAATTCACAACTCACTTCTCAAGTCTACCCTTAGTGTTATGTAAGTCCCTTGTCTAAATTTACATACATTATTCAAGGTTAGTTATTGTTTAAGCTAAACAGACAGTTAAGTTTAAAAATAAAAAGAATAAAAACAATACATGAATTGGCTAATTTCCTCTACTTGCCCTTAACAAGGTCAAGTATTTGACATCCTCAGTGTTTGTGTGTATAGATGTATGCCTGTGTGTATGTTTGTGAAATGTTCCTTAAATTAGAATGGAAAAATACCACTTTCTAGAAATTGTGTTTCAAGTTAAATATACTTGATAGATATTCAAAGTATTTCCTGAGAGCCATATATTAAGGAAAACTTATTTGACATGATACTAAGATATTATAAATAATATATAGTATTGTAATTCAGGATAAATGTTGGTTTTCAACAAATATTTATTATCTGACCGCATGTGCTAGATTCTGGGACTATAGAAAAAAACAGGTGCTGCCCTTCAAATAAAGGGGATGGCAGACACCTAAATCAATATGCTAAATGCCAAAGAGTGGTAGACACTAATCATCCCAGAACAACATGGAAGGAATGCCTAAATCTACTTGGAGGTATATAACTGGGGGATGTTTGATTTATCAGAGGGAAATGTGTAATTGCGTTATATTAAGAGTGCATAGAGGGCGCCTGGGTGGCGCAGTCGGTTAAGCGTCCGACTTCAGCCAGGTCACGATCTCGCAGTCCATGAGTTCGAGCCCCGCGTCAGGCTCTGGGCTGATGGCTCAGAGCCTGGATCCTGTTTCCGATTCTGTGTCTCCCTCTCTCTCTGCCCCTCCCCCGTTCATGCTCTGTCTCTCTCTGTCCCAAAAATAAATAAACGTTGAAAAAAAAAAATTAAAAAAAAAAAAAAAAAAAAAAGAGTGCATAGAAATTTTCCAGGTATTCAAATGTGCTAAAACTGTTACAGGTAAAAGAATATTGCCAGTGTGCAAAGGTGGTGTATTTGTCCTCACAGGGTCTGTTGTTCCACCTACCCAGGGGATCACAACTTCCATGCTAGAATGTACCGTAGGCGCCGGGTACCTAGACAAGGGTGGGTATAAACTTCCCACCAATTCATCTGCCATGTCATAGAGCATGTGGCCCGTGGTGCTGCCTGACCAAGTGGGACAGCTTGCCTTTCGCGGAGTGCCATGGGGAGTGTGTGGGACCCCTACCTTTCTCTACTGTCCTCAAACCCAAACCCAAGACACTCCCCGGCCAAAGCCAAACACAGTGAAATGCAAGTCTGGCTCCGGTATTGTAATCCAGTCATCATCCCCAGCTGAGAGTGGCAGAGATCACCACGTGGGTGTGGGGAAGGGGGCCTGAGAACACGTTCTGGAGGTGGAGGAAGGGATGGATGGGCCACGTGTGAGCCCACAATCCAAGACCCTGACACATGCTCCTCTACCCACTGAATTTCGCCTATAAAACATAAATTAATGATAAAATTAATAAGCATCTGAAGACAGCGACTCAAAGCATCAAAACTTAAACTGCTCTGGTCACATGCCAGGGAAGCTCTTCCTGGGGCAGCAAAAAAATTAGAATGATTAGAAGTTAAGACCGCCTATGTTTTCATGCGTATGTGTTTGGACTTTATATTACAGGTAAATGGTTGGCAGCAAAGGACTTTATTTAGGGGTGCCTGAGTGGCTCCGTTGGTTAAGCAATCGACTTCACCTCAGGTCATGATCTCGTGGTCTGTGAGTCCCAGCTGCACCTTGGACTCTATGCTGACAGCTCAGAGCCTAGAGCTTATCAAGGGATATGAATGAGGAGCGCCTGGGTGGCTCAGTCGGTTAAGCGTCCGACTGTAACTCAGGTCATGATCTAGCAGTTTGCGAGTTGGAGCCCTGCATCAGGCTCCGTGCTGACAGCTCAGAGCCTGGAGCCTACTTTGGATTCTGTGTCTCCTCTCTCTCTCTCTCTCTGCCCCTCCCCTGCTCATTCTCTCTCTCAAAAATAAATAAACATTTTTAAAATTTTAAATAAAAAAGAAAAACAAAAGCAAAGGGCTTTGTTTAAACCTCAAGGACAAGTAGTAGCATTATAAAATTGAAAAGAAGTACAAACTAAGAATCTGAAACATTGCAGAGTTCTCACAGTAAAAGTGACCTTAGGGGTGCTTGGGTGGCTCAGTCGGTTGAGTGTCTGATTCTTGATTTCAGCTCGGGTCATGATTCCAGGGTTGTAGGATCCAGCCTCGCATTCGGCTCCCTGCTGAGGATGGAGTCTGCTTAAGATTCTCTCTCTTTCTCTCTCTCTCTCTCTCTCTCTCTCTCTCTCTGCTTCTCCCCTGTCATATATATATTTCAAACTCTTATTTTTATGACTGAATGAAGTTCACCATCACTATATTAGGCCATGCTTCTATTGGGTCATATTAGCAGAAATGTATGATGATTTGATTTCAAAATCAAATAAATTTTGTAAAATGCTGAGTCCCTACAGATTGAATTTCCTTCACATGTTTAATCAAATGAAACCAGGAGATGAGTATTGCTAAAATACAAAATCTCAATGCATAACTGCCTTCTTACAAATTGATATTTACAATGGAGATTATATTTAAAGCCTTTCTGTTACAAATTGTGTACACAACAACTTTGTTGGAAACCAATAAATAGACTGTATTAAAACCGCAGGATACTATGCCATTTGAGTCCTAGAAATTAAATTAGCTCCTGGAATGTACAAACGCTTGTCCACCCCCCCCCCCCAGAATTTTATAAAATCAAGGTCATGATATTTTCTAACAGTTTATTTGATAGAAATCTCAACACATTAATAATCTGATTGCTCCAAATTTACATGTGAAAACTTGCATGCTAAATTTAAAGTCATTATCTTCACTGAGCCAGTTACCTACTCTTTGTAGAATTTAAATAATTTTTTTTTTTTTGTGAACACGGCTGTGGTGATTTTGCTACAGACTTATTGTCATAATATTTACAAAATGCCTCTGAGCCAGATTTTTGTCATAGAATTTCAAGCTTAATTTAACTTGTCCTACAAACAGACAAAATCGAATGATGTCATAGCCAATAGGCAAACACAGAAATGAGTCAAACTCATGTTTCAAGACTGTGAGTTTATCTAGGCTAACTTCTTTGTGGACCCTGTGGCCCATCCATGAAACTTTAATTATGAGAGAACTCTTACTCTCACTTGCTCCTCCAGCTGCCAGATAAAACTTCTGCAGTCAGTGAAAGCTTTCCTGGTTCCTGACTTTCATTGCTCCATCCCCTGGTGCCATATTTAATCTTGTTCTCCAACCAGTTAGTCTGCGTTTCCAAATCTACTCCCCTTGTTATAAATTATGGAGACCTCTGTTTTGAAAGATGATATTAACTAGACAAATTTCACTTTGGGGAAATGATTTTTTGCTTCAATTTTTTTTCTTTTTAGGTCAAAAATTTTAAATATTGTTTAATCAGTCTCTACTTGATGAAAACAGATTAAGTGTTCTGTAGTGACTTTAAAATGAAGAGTTCATGAACACTTTATTATACCATTTCCATCTTCCTGAATTCTAATAAGTAAATCAGGATTTTCTAAGTGAGGAATAGAAAACTACGACTTTTGAGGACAGATAGATGAAAGAGTGCTGGTATAAGACAAGAGAATATGATGGAAAACCGGGGAATCCACACACTCCCTAAATCCATTCAAACTGCATTTAACATTTTTAGCTAACTCTACTAACCAGCAGGGGTAGATTATTTTCAAGATTGGTCATGAGGACAGTACCTGCGTGGCTCAGTTGGTTAGGCACCCGACTTCAGCTCAGGTCATGATCGAAGTTCTTGAGTTCGAGTCTCACATCGCTGTCAGAGTGGAGCCTGTTTTGGGTCATCAGTCCCCCTCTCTCTCTGCTCCTGTCCCGCTTGCACACGATTCCTCTTTTTTTTCTCTCTCTCTCTCTCAAAAAATAAATGAATTTTAAGGGAAAAAAAGAAAAAAAAAACAATGGCTATGATGATAGCTCCCTTCTCTCATGCCTTTCACAATAAGACTTTGTCATTCTCATAACCGAAGACAGTACCATCCTTATCTGCCTTTGAATTTGGCCTGTCCCCCTAACTAATTTTGGCCACTAGAATGCAGCCAAAGCTGTGTGGCTTCCAGAGCTCATCTTTATAAGCTCTTGTAGTTTCTATTTTCATGCTTTTGGAATGCAGACCACTGCCTATAGACCTGCATGCTATGAAAGAGGCCAAGTAAGCCACATGGAAAAACCATGAGGAGGGAAACCAAAATGACCTTGACAGCCTCTGCATATGTCCTCTCCTCTCCCAGTAAAGTGCACCCTTAGTAGTGATCCCAGATGAGTCCAACAGAGAAACCATCCAGCCATCCAATGGAATCATAAAAAAAAATAAATGAATTGATGTTGCATAAACCACTGAGTTTGGGTTGTTATTCAGCCATAAATAAATGCTACATTACCATACTCTTATCTCCCCTTTTGTGACCCCAGCTCTAAACCCATATGAATTTCAACTAAAACTTTAGGACCTAGTGAAATAAAATTATATTAATTAATTAATTCTGTTAAATCGTTTAATGCTTAGGCAGCTTTTCTTTTAGTCATAATGTAAGATCTTATAACATGCCTGATATAAATTCACTTTATATATATATTTTTGCTCTACATCAATTCAAGTTTTTGAGCCTGGCTTACAAATGATAGGTGGCAATTAATTTTTTTAAAGTGTCTTTTTGCTGACAAAGGCTGAGTTAACATAGTAATTTGACCTTTAGCTATAAACTCACATTATTATTATTCACACTGTTTCCTGAATCATATTCCTCACTGGGGGTGGAGAAAACAATTGGAATTCAATATGGATTTTAATATAAGCCCACACACATGTCTCATTGCACTAAGCCAAAACCCAATTACACAAGATATTGTATAGCAAAAGTCTTGAACCTTACTTGATGCGTAGAGAGTATATTTAGTAACACATTCCTTTCTTCTGTCCTTTCTTCCTTGAACCCCTATGGTGATCCTATTTCAGCCAGGGGACATCTCTCCCTGACTACCCAGTCACGATGGTCTACCTAGAGAACTCATACCTGGCAAGATGCGATTTAACTATCAGCTCTGTCATGAAATCTTTACTGATTCTCTAAAGCAAAGTAAATATTTTCCTCTGTGTAGGCCACTCTGCCTGTGCCTGTGTCTGTAACAGTATCCATAATATTTATTTCAAAGTATTTGTTAACATGTGCATATACCTTCCCATAAACGTTAAATTTCCTAAATCAAAAGACCACTATCTTACTCATCTATAATTTCTAGTGCATAAGAAAATACTTTGTCCATAGTTAGAAACTTGATAAATGCATTTTAAGGAGTGAATAAATGAATCCCCTATTTATTTTTGTGACTATATAATCTTTATTCACAGTAACCTTTACCTTAACCTGCTTCAGCCATTCCTATTTTTGCCTTCCAATTTTTATAATATTACACGTAATGCTGTATCTCCCAAGACTTCATGAATGTTATCCCATCACATGCTGGCACAGATAGGATGGAATATGAACATTATTTTAAATATTTCCAGCAGGGCTAATATTTTTGTTATTGTTGTTTGTAAGCACTGTGTTAATTATTTGCATTAATTCCCATTTAGTTTTGAACTGCCACTCAATAGCTAAATGAATAAATAGGTGACTTAATAGGTTAAGCAAATCCCAAGTACTGTATTCATTGAGTATATGAAAGCTACTTTAGACAATAAGAGTCTCATCAGTGATATAAATCACACAATATTATCCTATTGAAAGATGTAACCCCTTTGACAGTTGTTATCTTTATAATTTACTGGATAAAACTGTAGTAAAAATGCACCTACCTATACAAGAAACTATTATGTGCTATATGAATTCTTTGGCTTTACATTCCCTTTAATTACACACATAACATGTGACTTTTTTCTTGCAAAAATTTAGCCTACAAATTGCAAAATCTTCTTTGAGTACACCTGCAACTTCTATCTCCTTTACTTCCATCCTAGGTACTTTCTAGATATTGTCAAGCTGCATATTTTTTAGTATACCTATAAAGCAGACTTACATGGTTAAGTTCAATTAAACTCTTTGCCTTTATGAACCTGTCATTTTGCCCCAAGGGGGGAAAAAATGAAAAGTGAATTCCATTAGTGGCATGAGAAGACCTCAAATCTTAAATATGTATTTTCTTTGAGCACACAGTTAAAAATCATAAAACCTGACATTCATAATTTGAAATTGTGTTTTTAAAAGCCCACTTCATTTCAAATGGTATTTATCAGATAAAAAGAAGCCAGTCTCTTATGTTTTGTGATAGCTTGCTTGGATGTAGTCCAAAAGGTGAACTGAATGAATTTATAATCTCCTAACTAGCAGCATACCAAAACAGCATGGGGTAGCAGCAGCAATGTGAGGTATACTTGTTTGTCTTGCTTTTATCAACATTAACATCTTTTGCATTGCAAGGGGGTCCTCTTCAGGTTTAGAAGGACAGCTATGTTTTATGCCAGGTCTCCTTCCTCCCCATACCTTGTCCTAGACATCCTCAGAGCCTCTTCTAGGAGGGCCTTCATTGTGAGAACAATGAGGCTCTTCATTAGGAGCAGTCACCCCAGCAGCCCTGCTCGATCCTTTATGGTTTCTGTGTGAGCTTGACTGATTACCCAGGGAACATATACTATGCCTTGTCAGATTGCTTGTTAAGGAGGCTGGGACTTGATTTTTAAGGAACTGAGGAGAATACGTTTGAGTCTTGAGTGTTCCACAATACAGTTCCTCTGGGCACACATTACAAAAGACTCAAGGAGAGGCAAGTACCAGGTTGCATTTAGGCAGAGCTGGAAAAGCTCTGTGTGCTGTGATGAAGTGCTTTTAACATTGCACAGTGTAATGTAACTGAATTCTAATAGGAGGTTTCTGTCATGAAGTCTTTTCAGCCAAGAGACCTATCAAAGAACTTGGGTCACTTACATCACCATTTAAAAGGTAGATTTTATTCCACATGCCACCCTTGGGGTTAACTGAAGCATGAGATCAACAAGGGACCCATGATAATTATATTTACATGAATGTTACAGAATATATGTATACACATGCACACACACATGAACACACACACAGACACCTAGGCATACACATATTTGTTTATTCAGAAAATATATCTTCTCTCATTCAGTGATCGGTGTAGGGGCAGATTAACACTATTCAGTGTTTCTTTTTCACTATTTGCAAAATAAATGACTTGAAGGTAAGTAAGAAACTTAGTTTTGTGTCAGATATATGATTTATGCTGCATCAGCATAAACACATATTTGCATATATTTGTGTATTTTAAGTGAAAACAGAGGAATACAGGTTCAGGGTAGAGATGGAATTCCTAGGAATTTGGAAACATTTATCTCGGATTTTGACATTAGTCTTCCCTGTGGCCTTGAGCATTTTCATTAACTTTCCTACATCTCTTCATGATTCTTCAACAGTAAAATGGGATCCATATATTAGATAGAGGTTGGCAAATTGTGCATGAACCACTAAATATGCCTTCTATAAAAATAGAGATTTTCAACCATAAAAAAAAAAACCTTAGGTGCCACACTTAATAAAAGATTGTATTTACTATTCCATTTCTCCCAACCATTAAAAAGATGTCAGATAAACAGTCATCTGATATCTGGCTCCACAAGCTTCTTCCCGCCTATTTATAAGGTGTCACAGTTTTAAGATGTACTTGGAAATTATTTTACTCTGCACATTTAAATGTTTTATTTTGAAGCTGGAGAAATGAAAAATCTCCAAAGTTCTCAGACCTTGGATTGGATCAATCAGAAGAACTCGTATTTCTGGAAATCAGAGAGCAGCCCAGCTAAGTAATCTTTGATTAAACTAAGTGATACCGTTAGAGGCTCTTGAAGCAGATCACTCTGTGCTCTTATAGGATCTTTTCACTCATTCATTTTTCAAAAATTATTAATTCTAAAAATTGAAGAACTAGAATCTGCTATTCTAGCACAAAATCAATAGATTGTATGCATTCATTATCAACATAAAATACTTTATTATTTTACTGCATGATCATATGTGACAGATATATTTTAAATACCAGCTACCAGAATATTACTGTAATGAAATCTATAAAAGCTTAAAGAAACCTTTAGTCCTTTCTAAGCATAAAAAATATTCAGTTATAGGGCACCTGGGTGGCTCAGTCGGTTAAGTGGCCGACTTTGGCTCAGGTCATGATCTCGTGGTCTGTGAGTTCGAGCTCCGCGTCGGGCTCTGGGCTGATGGCTCAGAGCCTGGAGCCTGCTTCCTATTCTGTGTCTCCCTCTCTCTCTGACCCTCCCCCGTTCATGCTCTGTCTCTCTCTGTCTCAAAAATAAATAAGCACTAAAAAAAAAAAAGAAAAATTAAAAAAAATATTCAGTTATGCAGAAAACTAATAATAGTGTACAGAGAAGAAAGAAAACACAATAAAAGGGCATGATTTATCTATGTATTTATTTGAACTCTCCAGATAATAGTATTTATTCACAAACTATTTACACCTTACATAGCACTATCAACAATAGTCAAAGTATGGAAAGAGCCCAAATGTCCCTTGATGGATGAATGGATAAAGAAAAATGGTATACATACACAATGGAGTATTACTCGGCAATCAAAAAGAATGAAATCTTGCCATTTGCAACTATGTAGATGGAACTGGAGGGTATTATGCTAAGTGAAATTAGTCAAAGAAAGACAAAAATCATATGAATTCACTCATATTAGGACTTTAAGAGACAAAACAGATGAAGATAAGGGAAGGGAAACAAAAAATAATATAAAAACAAGAAGGGGGACAAAACAGAAGAGACTCATAAATATGGAGAACAAACTGAGGGTTTCTGGAAGGGTTGTGGGAGGGGGGATGGGCTAAATGGGTAAGAGACAGTAAGGAATCCACTCCTGAAATCATTGTTTCACTATCTGCCAATTAATTTGGATGCAAATTTTAAAAAAGATAAAGAAAATAAAAAAAAAGAGAATATTGCTCAGCCATAAAAAGAAAACAATGAAACCTTGCCATTTGCAATGACATGGATGGAACTAGAGTGTATTATGCTACGTGAAACAAGTCAGTGAGAGAAAGACAAATACCATGTGATTTCATTCATATGTGGAATTTAAGAAAAAAACAAATGGGCAAAGGGAAAAAAGAGAGGTGAACCAAGAAACAGACTTAACTATACAGAACACACTGATGGTTACCAGAGGGGAAGTGAGTGGGGGGGATGGGTCAGATGGGTGATGGGGACTGGGGAGGACACTTGTGATGGGCACCAGATGTTGTATGGAAGTGTTGATCGCTGTGTTGTACACCTGAAAGTAATATTACATTGTATGTTGACTAGCTGGAACTCACAAAGAAACTTTTAAAAATAAAGAAAATAAATGAGATTTTCTTTAAAAAAAAGATTAGAGCATTGTACCAATTAAAGAGACATGGAATCCAGTTATATATTCTTTACTTGTTAGCTTTGTGACCTTACACAAATGACTTTATCTCCCAGATGCTGAGAGTTTTCATCCTTATAATGGAGTCTAAACTGGCATTTGACCATATTAAAACTAGTAATAGGTCACTTTCTCCCCAAACTGATTAATAACATAAATCTGATAGATTCAAGAAGAGCCCCAAAACAAGATAAATGAGACTGGTTTCCATTTTAAAATATTTTAGAGAATGGATAGAGTACTAAGCAAAGAGAGAAAATTTCAGAAATTATACAGAGGAAAACAGATTAACTTAAAGTATATAACTATTAGACTGACAGCCGACCTCTCAATAACAATAACCGAAACCAGAAGGGAGTCAGATATCTTCAAAATGCTCAAAGAACTCAATTTTCTTAGAATTCTACCCATCTAAACTGTCATTCAAAATGACAAGAAAACAAAGGTATGTTACACAAAGTTAGACTAAGACAATATGACTGAAAGTCCATTATTAAAGTAACTTTAAATCATGAATTTCAAAAGAAAGTAATTAAACTAGAATGAAAAGAATGAGATATTAAGAACAGTAGTGGACAAAGAAATCTGTATAAGTAAAAATTACAAACAAAACAAAACAAAACAAGACTCCTGGTTTCACTTTGGCACATAAAGAGCTTGGAGGGGCGCCTGGGTGGCGCAGTCGGTTGGGCGTCCGACTTCGGCCAGGTCACGATCTCGCGGTCCGTGGGTTCAAGCCCCGCGTCGGGCTCTGGGCTGATGGCTCAGAGCCTGGAGCCTGTTTCCGATTCTGTGTCTCCCTCTCTCTCTGCCCCTCCCCCGTTCATGCTCTGCCTCTCTCTGTCCCCAAAAAAATAAATAAACGTTGAAAAAAAATTAAAAAAAAAAGAGCTTGGAATCATTACCCTGTTCTAACAACAAGAAAAACCTGAACAAACCAAATAACAATAACTGTTCTTGGATCCATCGTAGAGTTGAGATTGCAGAACAAACTATCATCCCAAACCTGGAGAGATTAGTTCACAAAATTACAGCCAAGAACTGCTTATCTAGAGGAGAGGTCACTATGCCAGAAACTGGTAGGAATTACCGTTTAAGTGTTCATTTTGACAAATTGCTGGAGGAAAAGTATAGACTAACGTGAGTGAGAAACTCCCAGTCTTAGAGGAACCCAGACACTCTTTTGGGTTCCGTCATCCTTCACAGTGAAGGCCCCATATCCATTCCTTGCTCTCTCTCTCTCTCTCTCTTTCAACATAAATAAATAAACATTTTTTTTCAAAAGTTTAAAAAAAGAAATCAAAGAAGATCTAACAAATGAGGACAGATTCCAAGTTTGTGGATTCAAATTCATAATATCAATGTAATCTCACTAAAAAGTCCGAGCAAGGCATTTTGTAGATGTTGATAAACTAATTCTAAAGTATATATGGAAAGGCAAAAGTTCCTAGAATAGGCAATATTATACTGAAGAACAAAGACTACCCAATTGCAAAACTTACTATAAAAATACAAGTCAAGACATTATAGTTTTTGTGAAAGAACAAACATGTAGATAAATAGAACAGAAGAGAGTGCAGAAATAGATCCAAACAGTCACCTTTTCTTTGACAAAGGAACAAAGGCAATCAAATGGAGAATGGAGAGTAATTTTAACAGCTATTTCTGGAACAATTGGATGTCTATATGTAAATTAAAAAAAAGAACCTAGACAGAGACCTAATAACTATTACAAAAATTAACTCAAAGTACATTGTAGACCTAAATATGAAGAGGAAAATGAAGAAGAAAATTTTTGTGACCTTGGGTTGGTGATAAGTTTTTAGATACAACATCAATAGCACAATCCATGAAAAAAAAACTTGTTAAGTTGGAATTCATTAAAATTAAGAACTTTAAATTTTAAATTAAAATTTGCTCTGTGAATGCATTGTTAAGAGAATGAAAAGACAAACTGCTGAGAGAAAATATTTGCAAAACTCATATCTAATAAATGACTTGTATCTAACATATACCAAGAATGCTTAAAAGTTGACAATATAAAAACAACTTAATTTAAAAAAGTGGGGAGAAGGATTTGGATACCTCACCAAAGAAAATACACAGATAGCAAATAAGCATTTGAAAAGATGCTTGACATTATTTGTTGAGAATGAGGGAATTACAAATTCCAACAACAGTAAGGTATTACTCTACATCCATTAGAATGGCTGAAATCCAAAAATTGACAACGTGCATTACTAGCTAGGATGGGGATTAATAAGAATTCTCATTCATTGTTGGTGAGAATATAAAATCCTACAGTCACTGTGGAACACATTTTAATAGTTTCCTACAAAGCATAACATATGATTTTCTTACCTTATGATCTAGCAATCATATTCCTTGGTATTTACCCAACTGATTTAAAAACATTTATGCTCCCACAAAAAAACTGTATAAGAATGTTTGTGGCAGTTTTATTCATAATTGCCCTAAACTGAAAGCAACCAAGATGCCCTTCAACTGATGAATAGATAAAGCAAATGTGTACATCCACATAATGGAATATTATTCAGCAATACAAATACATAGTTAACAAGCCAAAATGACTGAATTGTAACCCATGTTACTGAGTGAATGAAGTCCTCTGGAAGGCTATCCTTCCAATTATATGACATTCTGAAAAAAGCAAAACTAGGGATCCAGTATCAATATTTTGATATCATTATATCAAGATCCTGGAGTTCAGGGGTAGGGGATGAAGGTTGAATACCTAAATCACCAGGATATTTTAGGTCTGTGAAACTATTCTGTATACACTGCAATGGTGGATATATGATTATGGATTTGTCAAAACCCGTAGAATTTTACAGCACAAAGAATGAAACGGTTAGAAGACTAAAGTCAAAAGAAACTTTATATCAGTACTGCACTCTTGTCAATAAAGTTGTTTCTCATGGGGATGAGGGTTAGCAATTCTGATACTGCTATACATGAATAAGGATATTGAAAATTAAGGAAATAGATAATAGATTGTGGGAGCCAGAACTTTCTTTCATTGTTAGAATGGAAGTTTATAGATAAGCAAGAGGAGGAGGCTAAAATGGTCCGTGTGGTAATTAATTAGAGTTTGAGATAGCAGGATGAACTCATGTTTGGATTTCTACAGACAAGGATGTTTGTACATAAAAGTATGAGGAGATGCATGTTTAAACACAGGTTAGAATACACACATACATTTTTCTGCTCTGCAGTCAAGAGGGCAAAGCAGCACTCCAGAGCAATGAAATTGTCTGGGATCCAGGTCTTGGTTTTTAATTTCATTGTACAAAAAAAAGAAAGCATTGACTTTTGGAAAATGGTTGATTCTAGGACTGGGACAAGAAGCTAACTGGAAGATGATCCTGGAGTATCTCATAGTGACAGAAAAGTGAGAAAGTGCTAAAAACAAAACAAAACAAAACACAAAACACACACAAACGCACACACACGCGCACACACACACACACACACACACACACACACCAATAATGGGTTAAAGGGACACAGGATTCAACTAAGAGTGCTCTCAATGGCCAAAACTGGAATTTGAGCAACAAAATACACTGGTTTTGGATTTACAACTGAAAGTGTAAAATAAATATTGATGACTCTACATTGATACAAAAAATAATAAATAAATAAATAAATAAATAAATAAATAAATAAATAAATACATAGGAGAAAAGAGACAAATCTGCTGTGCATAAGATGTCCAAATATTTTATATAGATATTCCAACGTCAAAGAGGTAGACCATAATTTCCCACTCTTTAAGTATGGGTTGCTCATAGTGACTTATTTCAAAAGAGTACAGTATGGAAGTGGGGAAGACGAAAGAGTAACTTTGCAATAAAGAAACATGGTGTCAAACATTGCCCTGTCTAGGTGACCAAGGTTAACATCAACAGTCATAGATTATTTTGATAGCATACGTCCTTGCTAAAATGTGACGAACCTGACTTTATTTCTGTGGTCTTCCAAATTCTCATAATCCCAGTCAAATCACGTGGCAAATCTGACAAGTCCCATTTGGAGACATTCTATGTAATAACTGACCAGTACTCCTTAAACTGTGGAAGTCACCCAAAACAAAACAAAAAAAGCCTCAGGAGTTGATATTGTCAAAAGAATTCTAGGGAGAATTAATGACTAATGACTAATACCATATTTTGGATGGAATCCTAGAACAAAAAAGACAGTGGTAAACTTGAAATCTGAAAAAAGTGTCAGCTTGAGTTATTAATAATATACAAATACTTGTTAATTTGATATAATGAATTTAATATATTTACATAGTAAGATAAAAACATCTCAGGCAAAATAAGATTATTGTATAAATATAAATGTAATATATGTCAGGAATCAATCAGTTCTATACTTAAATATATTTAATAACATAGCCTAAATATGTAAGATAAATATTTACAAAACCAAAATGAAATTTTGATAAATCCACCATCAAATTGGAAAACTTTTTTTTAAAGTGACAAGTTAGTGTAACCACAGGAAAAGACTGAACAATACAAACTTTAAAAAAGTGATAATTCTAAAGAAACTCAAGAAGTGATCAGGATGAATAGAAATTAATGAATAAAGCAGAATCAGAAAAGAAAGAAATAGTAAGGAAGATCAATGACACTGGCCCTTTGAAAAGACCAACGTAGTGGCAAGAGTGGTAAGGACACAAGACTGAAAATACAAATAAAAATTATAAAAATGGGAAAGTATATAGCTCTAGATAAAATATAGGCTAAGAATATGAGAGTATCATGAACTTTATGCCCAAGAATTGAAAACCATAATGAAATGCATAGTATCCAAAGACGTAACTTACCAAAATTAACTTAAAAATTAATCAGTCCCAGATGAATCAGTCCCCTTTCACAAACCTGTGAAATAGGTTAAAATAGTCAATACTTAAAAATAAACCTATTAAAAGAGAGGGGAAAAACACCTACCTCAACAGAAATCATTGTTGAAATGAATATTCTTCTTCAACATCTAATGCTATGCGAAGTTTTTCTAAAATTACAAAAAAATTGAATTTCCCTTGTTTGTTTTGTGAGATTATTATAATACCCATAACAAAACCAGTTAAAGATAGTATATTACAAAAGTTAGGCCAGGGTACCTGGGTGGCTCAATTGGTTAAGTGTCTGACTCTTGAATTCAGCTCAGGACATGATCTCACTAATATCATGATGTGATATTAAGCCCCGCATCTCTTTCCCTCTCTCTCTGCCCTTCCCCCACTTGTGCACACACATGCATGCTTTCTCTCAAATAAATACATAAACTTTAAAAGATTAGGCCAATATTTATGAATTGAATCTACAATTATATACAAGACATAATACATAACCATGTTGAGTTGTTCACTTAAATGTAAAAGTGATTTCACTTTGAAACACACATTTATTAAAATACTAAGAAAAAAAGATGGAAAATAATTTACTTGATTGTCCAAAGAGTGCTAAAATAAATAGAGAAATATTAGTATAGTATCCTTAACGTAAATATAAATTTTGCATTACATACATATCTATTTATATTTGTATTTATATTTATATTTATATTTATATTTATATTTATATTTATTTATACCTGCTAGCATTGCTTCATTTGTACAACCAATGTTTAAAACACAGCCAGTGCAGTAAGACAAGAAAAACATAGCAGAATATAGCCTTTGGAGAGAAATATCATTGTTACTAATCATTAACAATATGATATCCTAAACAAAATCTGAGAGGATCTACAAGAACAAGCTAATCAATTTCTTTTGTAATTCCTTAACTGAAATATTTAGATCCATATGTTTCAGAATTAAGAATTTTTGAGTTCTAGAAAGGTAAAAAGGTCCATAAACATACATTACATAACATTGCCTGCAGTTTGGGAGCAGCGTCCCATAATCAAATATATTAATGTTTTCAACAAAACTTATGAATATTCACGCTAATTGAGACAAAGACTGTAAATAGCCTCACATCTGTTCAGATCAGATTTGGCCTTGGAATAAGATTGAGTGCCAAATTTACTTTTAAAAACTCTCAGTTTTTAGAGCTTTTTGAATTTCAGAATTATGAATAGGGGATTATGAATCTGTTGCAAGAACAGAGTTCAGCATGATTGCTATATAAACGCTAAATAAACAACACCAAAAAACCCTAAACAATTCTTATATACTAGCTACAGAAATTAGAAAGTACAATTTTGAAAATTTTAACAACAAAAAGCTGTAAAAAGAATGAGGAATAATGACAGAAAAGTATTACCATTTTTCAGATAAAATTATAAAATTTGAATAACATAAAAAATAAGATTCAAGTACATGGAGAAACTTACCATATTTATATATAGAAAGATGCAATACTGCAAAGATTTCCTTGCAATGCAATTATGCAGAGTTCAATAAAATATCAATGCAAATCCAAAGGGATTTTTTAAATATAACTTGACAAGTAGATTGCAATATTTATATGAAAGAGAAAAGGGCCTTGAACAGGTAAATCTATTCTGAAATAGGAAAAAGCGGGAGGCTTCAAAGCAAATAGTAAGGCAAAATTTTTGAGTGATTTGGAGGTGGATAAATTGACCCGTGGTACAGAATAGAGATAAGAGAAACCAACTCTTTCTATGGGATAAATGTGACCTTAGGAAGCAGAGAAACATAGGCTATTCAAACAATAGTAGGAGCAAAATTGCTTATCGATAAGAAAAAAAACAAAGATTTAACCTCATAACAACCACTCATTGAGTAGATAAAAATATACACATTTAAAATATTTTAAACACTAATAAAAACATATGGTCATAGATTTAGAACTGTGAGGTAAGAAAGGATTTTATTTGTCTGCATTAAAATTATTTTTCTGAACTTAAAGTACACTGTAAAAAATTAGAGAGCAAACTTCAAATTGAGAGTAGATATTTTCTCTGCATGTGTCTTCTAAAATATAGATATCTATATAGAGAGAAACCTTTAGAAATAAATAAGAACAAAAGACACAACTCATTTAAATTATGGGAAAATTATATAAAGGTACAAATCAAAGAGGAGCAAACTTAAAAATACAATATGTGAGAAATATCTATTCTCATCCCTGCAAAAGGCAAATTCAAACAATGAGATGTCATTTCATATCCCAAAGCTTGGCAAACACTGAGAGGTCTGACAATACGTTTCAGTAAGAATTGAAAAAGCAGTATTTACAAGCTGCTGTAAGGAAATGGGATAAACACTTAGTAACCATTTCACAATATCTAGTAAAATTAACTATGTGAATAACGTGCAACTTGTAACCTATCAGTTCTACTTTCGGCATATATCTTGGAGAAACTTTTGAACACATGTACAAGAAAACAGATTAAAAAGTGATCATACCAGTACTGGAAATAATGGGTTAATTGTAAAGGTCTTTCAGAGGTGCCTGGGTGGCTGTGGGTTGAGCTCACTCTTGATCCTGGCTCAGGTCATGATCCCAGGGTTGTGAGATTGAGCGCCATCGGGCTCAGCACTGAGTGTAGAGCCTGCTTACATCTCTGTCTCTCTCTCTCTGTCTCTCTCTCTCTCTCTCTCTCTCTCTCCACCCCCCCCCCCCCCCCCGGCTGTCTCCTCACACATTCTCTCTCCCTTAAAATAAAATCTTAGAAATATCATAAAGGTATGGGACGCCTGGGTGGCTCAGTCGGTAAAGCATCCGACTCTGGCTCAGGTCAGGATCTCATGGTTTGTGGGTTCCAGCCCTGCATCCGGCTCTGTGCTGACAGCTTGGAGGCTGGAGCCTGCTTCGGATTCCGTGTCTCCCTCTCTCTGCCCCTCCCCTGCTCATGCTTTGTCGCTCTCGGTCTCTCGAAAATAAATACATGTAAAATTTTTTTTTAATTATAAAGGTCTTTCATGTCTAGCAAGAGAAGAATGGATATATATATTATATATTATTATATATTATATATTATTAATATTAATATTAATGTTATATATATATTTATATATAATTATATTATATTATAATTATATAGTATATATAATATATAATATATGTTAATAATATATATATTAATTATAACATATTATAACTATATAAAATTTCATATTTGATATGTAAAATAATGCATATTATATATAAATATTTCATAAACATATACAAAATATGCTTAAACTGAGTATACAACTTACTACCAGAAATGGGACAAAGAAGGGGAGAAGTAGCCAAAGACTGGAGATGACAACACAGGTAGCTGTGTCTTTATTATCATTTCTTCAAAAGGTAACGGAAAAAGATCTGCCACTGGTATTAACATTATATTTTGCTTAAATTCACTTACAGAAGTGCTCGCTTGTATTTTTAAAATAATCAGTTGGCTTAAATTTTATTGTAGGAATAATTTTTCAAATACATCGAGACACTTTGGTCTTCTGCATCAGGGCCGCTGCCCAGTTCTGCCCCTTCCAGTAACCAGTGAGTCTCCTAGCAGGGAATATGGAACATGGACAGTGACTGCTCCAACATCTTGTAGGTTATTTTAGGTCTCAGGTTTTGCACAGACTTCTCACCTCCTAATCCTGCTAATCCCCACAACTTCTAATCTTATCTACTTATTTATCAACTTAAAAAATTCCAGAAGTGCTACATGCAACCATTGCAAAAGTGTGTGTGTGTGTGTGAACGCATGTGCACATGCATGCACACCGGAAGATGGGGGCATGAATAATCTCAAATCAATTTAAGCTTTCCTGAGCAGAGGTTGAGATCCACTTGCAGAGAGGTGCCTGGGTGGCTCAGTCAGTTAAGCGACCGACTCTTGACTTTGGCTCGGGTCATGATCCCAAGGTCATGAGAGCCAGCCCCACATTGGGCTGGCACTGGGCTTGGACACTGCTTAAGATTCTCTTTCCCTCTCCCTCTGCCCCTCCCCCATTTGCACGCAAGCTCTTTCTCTTAAAAAAAAAAAAAAAGATCCACTTGGGGAAAAGACACCCAACACCAGTGACTTGACTTGCTGTTGGCTTTGTGTTTCTGACCCATCTCCCTAGTTGTCTCCTGAGATGCCTACTCATCCATCTAAACTCATGGGTCATCTCACCCATAACTTCTGGGTGTGAGGTATTCATTTCTTTAATTAAATGCTTAGGAAAAACTTACTCTATGCAGCACTGTTCTAAGGCCCGAATTCTGAATAACTGAAATGGAAGGGGCATCAAAATTTTGTACAATCTTTATGGAGTCAATTTAAATATTTTTCACATCCAAAAAAGGATGTCCTCTTCAAGAATTTCTTAATCCACTCTAGGTAAAGCTGTGATCTACCTCAAATTTCTCAAGTCATACCTTGGATGTCTCACTTGTCTTAAACAAACACTTCCTCAACTAGACTTGGGACCCCTTTGTCCTCCTTTATCTACTTGCCCCACTTCGTCAACCATGGTTTCATTCCACTCCACTCTGTGTACGTCCAAATCATATCCCATATGTCTCTCTAGTCACATCTAAGGCAATGCCTGTGTGTTACTGCCACGGTAAAAGTACCCGTGTATATATAGCTATGGAAAAAGAACCAATCTTAATAATTATTTTGGTCTGGAGTCTTTACGCAACTTTGTACATATATTTACTAATTCTGATTATCCTAGTCTTTTGTCGATCCATGTATCTCTCAGGTATAATTTTTCTTCTTTCTGAATAACTCCTTTAACATTAATTGTATTGCAATGAATTCTGTCAATTTTTATTCTGGGGTGTATGTATATAGAGAGAGAAAAATTTATGTCAAGGAATTGTCTCATACAACTGTGAGGGCTGACAACTCAAAAATATGCAGAGCAGCCAGGCAGACTGGAGACCGAGAGAAGAATTGATGTTACATTCTTTTTTTTTTTTTTTTTCAACGTTTATTTATTTTTGGGACAGAGAGAGACAGAGCATGAACGGGGGAGGGGCAGAGAGAGAGGGAGACACAGAATCGGAAACAGGCTCCAGGCTCTGAGCCATCAGCCCAGAGCCCGACGCGGGGCTCGAACTCACGGACCGCGAGATCGTGACCTGGCTGAAGTCGGACGCTTAACCGACTGCGCCACCCAGGCGCCCCTGATGTTACATTCTTGAGTCTAATGTCCATCTAGAAGCACAATCCCTTCTTTGAAGGAACTCAGTTTTTTCACATAAGACCTTCAACTTGTTGGACAAGGCTCACCAACATTATGGCGTGTGCTCTACACAAAGTCCACTGCTTTAAATGATAATCACATCTAAAAATTACCTCCATAGCAAAATCCAGACTGCTGCTTGACTACAAACTGGGCATCTTAGTTCGTCAAGTTGATACATAAAATCAATTATTATATTTTGTCTTTATTTTTGAAAGGTATTTTGTGGCTGTAGAATGCTAGGGATGACAAAGGTGTGTTTTTTTGTTGTTGTTGTTTTGTTTTGTTGTTGTTCTTCCTTGCAGTCCTTTAAAGCTGCCATTTCATTGTTTTCTACCCTGCATGGTTTCTGGGGAGAAATTTTCTGACATTCTTACCTTTGTTCTGTATATATGTGTCCTTTTTTTCAAGGGGGGTATCTTATTTTAAGATGCTCTTTTTTTCACTATTTTCGACAATTTGATATTATTTCTCTCTCTTCTTCTTAGGGTTTGTGGTGCTTGTTGGTTATGCAGTGCTATGGTCTGAAGTTTCACTCCCCCCGCCCCCCCGCCAAATTAACATATTGAAATCCTAATACCCAATGTTGTGGGTGTTGGAGGTGGGGTCTTTGGAAGTACCTAGGTTATGAAGGTGAGGCCTCATGAATCAGATGAGTGGCTTACAAAAGAGATCCCACAAGGCTCTCTAGCTCCTTCCAAATCCCTCCTCCTCCACGATGTGAGGACACAAGGAGAAGGACCTTGTGGAGGACGCCCACCATACAGGCAGCCTAATCTCAGACATCTGGTCTCCAAGCTGTGAGGAAGAGATTTCTGTTGTGTTTAAGCTACCCAGTTGGTGGTATCTGTCATAGCAGCCCAAACAGAGTAAGGCATTTAGATTTGTGGTTTTCATCAAGTTTGGAAAGTTTTCAGCTATTATTTAAAAAAACGATTTTTAATTCTTCCCCTCCACGTCCTCATGAATCCTCGATCACTCCTCTGCAAACTGATATTATTCTGCAGCTCATTCCATCTCTGTCCAATTTGGTTCCAATCATTGTACTCACTGGACTTCATTTTAGACGTTTTCTAAACGCAGAATAGTAGTCAAGTGGGTTAGTTCTTAGAGATGTTCTGAACCGGGTCTTGGCAGAAATGGAAATCGGAGGAAGTTTAAGAAGCAGGCCCTGGTGTTTATGATCATCAGTACTCACAATGTCTCCAAGACCCTGCCTTCTGCTCAGCTCTGCCTCAGGGGGGGACTAGAGGAAGCAGACATTGACATGCCTTGCAGTTCAGGACATCTCTCTTGGGCAAGTTGTCACTCTCAATTTCTGGTAGGCAATCAATCTCTATTAACTATTCTTTTAGAAAGCCACCACTATGACTTTAGTTTAGGGGAGATGTTAAGACGTGCTCTCCAGAGCACTGAATTTTCTACAGAACCAGGACCACTGCCCCATGGCAAGCCCTAGGGAAAATACCCAGTCCAAGTCTTGGTCACACTTTTTAGACAAGGTCATCCTTTGGATCCCTTTGTCCTCATATTTGGAAACAATTGCTAATTTGCAGCATAGTTCTGCTTTTTGTCTAATTATTAAGATCATTACTTACAGGATTCAAGGGATGCCTGGGTGGCTTAATCAGTTAAGCATCCCACTTCAGCTGAGGTCATGATCTCATGGTTCATGAGTTTGAGCCCCACAGCAGGCTCTGTGCTGACTGCTCAGAGCCTGGAGCCTGCATCCGATTCTGTGTCTCCCTCTCTCTCTCTGCCCCTTCCCTGATCATACTCTGTCTCTCTCACTCTAAAAAACAAATTAAACATTTAAAAAAAAGACAGAGATTCAAAACTGGTGGTTTTTTAAAAATTATTTATTTATTTAAGTAATCTCTACACTAAAGTGGGGTTCAAACTTGTGACCTTGAAATCAAGTGTCACATGCTCTTCCAACTGAGCCAGCTGGGGACCCTAAAAACTGTTGTTTTTGAGAAATATTAAAATGTTACCACAAACACTATTGGGTTAATATTTTCTTGTTTTCTAAGAGGCATTGGCAGTGTTTCTAATTTTTATTCCTACATGAAGGAAATCCAGATTAAGGGACATTAAGTCAAAATTTTCCTATAAATGTGAAAATGTTAACATTGATTAGTTAAGACGAAAGTCTGTCCCTAATCCTTAGTTTTCTCAGAATTAGTACTTTGGAAGTAATTAATGGTTATTTTACAATAATAATTGATCCCATGGTACACATACCCTTCCAGTGCAACTCATTAAAATAAAGACATTTAATTTGATAATCAACTGTAATACCACTCAGCTAACAAGATGTAGCATCATTTACCGGCTTCATAGTCATTATATATGGCAGAATAATAAATAATTAACCTATTACAGGAACATCTGGTAATCCTTTAATCAGTGTACCCTCAGCTTATTTATATAAATCTCAATTTGGTCTATGTTGCTTAGATTTCATGAATTTAATTTACCTTTGATGATTAAGTAACTAATTATTTGGTTACTCTATTATGGTTTTTACTCTAACATAATCATGGGCTAATCAGAGTACAACATTATAATCTATCACCTTATATACTAAATGCACTTGTATAAAAGAATAATAAGGTAAACAATTCTAAGTATTTTAAATATTTTCATATCACCATGTAATATGAAAAAAAACATGGAAAGCACATAAAGAGATAATGTGGAGCAATGAAAGGCAAAATGATTTTTCATGTAAAATTATGTGTTTCCTTTTATTGCTTCTTCATTCATTATAAAATGTGAGCGATCACTCTGGCTTCATCACAAACTTATGAAGAAGAGCGTATTATTCCCAATTTACAGATAGAATAGTGAGGCCCCAAGAGTTTAAGCCACTTGTCTCAATTATTAAGTGGTCAATTTGAAATATTTGCCTATTTTATCCCAAAATTTATTCACTGTACCATATTTTTCTTTATATTTTTTATAACAAATATGTAAATAAATATATTTATTTAAGGGATTTTTAGGAAAAAGGAATATAATCTTTCCTTAAATTGTTGTCTGTTGAAGTAGATACAACAGAAAATGCAGGAAGAGGAGGAGGAAGAGAGGAGAAAACCAAGAACAGGAAGAACATGAACAAGAATAAGAAGATGACTTCTTCCATCATTTCACCCATATCCCTATCTTATAATCACATTAACATGTTTCTCTCTCCTGTTAAAAAGAGGTGTCTGTTTTGTTTCAGTCTCAGCCTACTGAGATCCAGTATTGGAGCTGGACCAGACCTTGTGGTCCTTATTATGATTGCAAAAGGCCCTCAGTAATAACCATCAGAAAACTGGAAAAAAAAAGAGAGAGAGAGAGAGAGAGAGAGAGAGAACTCACACCAGGGGTCCTGCTTTTACTGGGGTCAAGAGTGGGACATAGGGTTTTAGGGTTCACTCCTTATTGGAAAATTTAAAATGGAAGAATGGGAAATTAAAGCACAGGAAGAGAAAAAAACCACAAGTGACCCAAATGGTCAGTCTATCAGACCCTTGTGGCTGGCAGTGTGTTTATTTGAGATGGCCATCCTTGAAGTGGATGCCTCCGTAATCAAAGCTAAAATAAGGAACTTTTATTACTAAAAGAAAAGCCAACTGTCAGAATCTATGCCACAGTGGCATAGCTAAATAGCCAATGTTTGTTTTTATCAGTTTATTTTTGTATTATTTCCGTATCTATTCCAGTTGTTTTTATTCTGGGTTGACCAGACATGGTGAGATCATGAAGATTTAAAGCTTCTTTCTTAAAACAAAGTTCTCTGGGGTAACATAATATATAGATTTGAGAATAGAAAGGACTTATTCGGGAAACCCTGATGGTACTTCCCAGAGTACTGTTAAATTATGTATATGTTAGGATCATGAAAGTCCTACTCACTGTATTTCTCTATTATAGGATAAAGGTGAGTAGAATTCAATTAAATTGACAGAATAACAATTATCAATAGCAAATTTATAATTTCTTATCACTTATTACATATCAACATGGTTTGATAATTATATTTGATTCCACATTTGTCTTAATGTAGACATTACAATATCTTTCATGGGTAATCCAATGACAAAACAACAACAAAGACACAGATGCTCAATGACTAATTCAAGTTCTTTATCTAAGAATATGCAACTAACTCAATGTCAAACAGCAAGTCAATTAAGAAACCAGTAAGAAAATGTCTAATTCTAGAGCTAAATGTTACCAATAGGCAGAAATCACTTTTTAAAAAATGCTAGCTACCCTTTGGAATAGAAAGAAACCAATCTCTTAGAAGAGAAAGGATTCAAATAATTTCCATGAACCTGACCCAGTCTGAGACAGTTCTCTTAGAACAAAGACTTTGAAGTGAAAACCTGACAATTTGTTATATTACCAATTTAGAAAATAATCTCAAACCCTACTGATACAATGCCAACCTGTCATGTTACAAAATTTCCCCCTTATTTTGTCAGATCATTCAGCATAACAACTGTTTTCTCTAAATCTTTCAGTATTCTGGAGCAAGGGTTAGAAAAAAGCTGTTTATTTTCTATTAGGAATCTTTCATACCTCTTAGAGGTTTTTTTTATTTAATTTTTTATTTTTTTAAATTTACATCCAAATTAGTTAGCATATAGTGAAACAATGATTTCAGGAGTAGATTCCTTAATTTCCCTTACCCATTTAGCCCATCTCCCCTCCCACAACCCCTACAGTAACCCTCTGTTTGTTCTTCATATTTATGAGTCTCTTCTGTTTTGTCCCCCTCCCTGTTTTCATATTATTTTTGTTTCCCTTCCCTTATGTTCCTCTGTTTTGGTTCTTAAAGTCCTCGTATGAGTGAAGTCATATGATTTTTGTCTTTCTCTGACTAATTTCACTAAGCATAATACCCTCCAGTTCCATCCACATAGTTGCAAATGGCAAGATTTCATTCTTTTTGATTGCCGAGTAATACTCCATTGTATATATACCACATGTTCTTTATCCATTCATCCATCAAGGGACATTTGGGTTTTTTCCATGCTTTGGCTATTGTTGATAGTGCTGCTATAAACATGGGAGTGCATGTGTCCCTGCAAAACAGCACACCTGTATCCCTTGGATAAATGCCTAGTAGTGCAATTGCTGGGTAATAGGATAGTTCTACTTTTAATTTGTTGAGGAACCTACACACTGTTTTCCACAGTGGCTGCACCAGTTTGCAGTCCCACCAGCAGTGCAAGAAGGTTCCTCTTTCTCTGCATCCTCACTAACATCTGTTGTTGCCTGAGTTGTTAATGTTAGCCATTCTGACAGGTGTGAGATGGTATCTCATTGTGGTTTTGATTTGCATTTCCCTGATGATGAGTGATATTGATCATTTTTTCATGTGTCGGTTGGCCATCTGGATGTCTTCTTTGGAGAAGTGTCTATTCATGTCTTTCACCCTTTTCTTCACTGGGTTATTTGTTTTTTGGATGTTGAGTTTGATAAATTCTTTATAGATTTTGGATACTAACCCTTTATCTGACATGTCATTTGCAAAAATAGAAATGGAAGGAACACTTCCAAACTCTTCCTATGAAGCCAGCATTAACTTGATTCCAAAACCAGACAGAGACCCCACTAAAAAGGAGAACTATCGACCAATTTCCCTGATGAACATGGATGCAAAAATCCTCAACAAGATATTAGCCAACCGGATCCAACAATACATTAAAAAAATTATTCACCATGACCAAGTGGGATTTATACCTGGGATGCAGGGCTGGTTCAATATCCACAAAACAACGTGATTCATCACATCAATAATAGAAAGGACAAGAACCATATGATCCTCTCAATAGATTCAGACAAAGCATTTGACAAAATACAGCATCCTTTCTTGATAAAAACCCTCAAGAAAGTAGGGATAGAAGGAACATACCTGGATATCATAAAAGCCATATGTGAATGAACCAATGCTAATATCATCCTCAATGGGGAAAAACTCAGAGCTTTCCCCCTAAGGTCAGGAACAAGACAGGGATGTTCACTCTCGCCACTGTTATTCAACATAGTATTGGAAGTCTTAGCCTCTGCAATCAGACAACACAAAGAAATAAAAGGCATCCAAATCAGCCAGGAGGGGGTCAAACTTTCACTCTTCACAGATGACATGATACTCTATGTGGAAAACCCAAAAGATCTCACCAAAAAACTGCTAGAACTGATTCATGAATTCAGCAAAGTTGCAGGATATAAAATCAGTGCACAGAAATCGGTTTCATTCCTATACACCAACAATGAAGTGACAGAAAGAGAAATCAGGGAATAGATCTCATTTACAGTTGCACAAAAAAAACACATAAAATCCCTAGGAATAAATCTAACCAAAGAGGTGAAAAATCTATACACTGAAAACTATAGAAATCTTATGAAAGAAATTGAAGAAGACACAAAGAAATGGAAAAAGATTCCATGCTCCTGGATAGGAAGAACAAATATTGTTAAAATGTTGATACTACCCAAAGCAATCTACATATTCAGTGCAATCCCTATCAAAAATAACACCAGCATTCTTCACAGAGCTAGAATAAATAATCCTAAAATTTGTATGGAACCAGAAAAGACCCCAAATAGCCAAAGCAATCTTGAAAAAGAAAACCAAAGCAGGAGGCATCACAATCCCAGACTTCAAGCTATACTACAAATCTGTAATCATCAAGGCAGTATGGTACTGGTACAAGAACAAACACTCAGGTCAACGGAACAGAATACAGAACCCAGAAATGGACCCACAAACGTATGGCCAACTAATCTTTGATAAAACAGGAAAGAATATCCAATGGAATCAAGACAGTCTCTTCAGCAAGTGGTGCTGGGAAAACTGGACAGCGACATGCAGAAGAATGAACCTGGCTCACTTTCTTACCCCACACACAAGAATAAACTCAAAATGGATGAAAGACCTCAATGTAAGACAGGAAGCCACCAAAATCCTCTAGGAGAAAGCAGGCTAAAACCTCTTTGATCTTGTCCACAGCAACTTCTTACCCAACACGTCTCCAGAGGCAAGAGAAACAAAAGCAAAAACGAACTACTGGGACCTCATCAAAATAAAAAGCTTTGCACAGCGAAGGAAACAATCAGCAAAACTAAAAGGCAACTGACAGAATGGGAGAAGATATTTTCAAATGACATATCAGATAAAGGGTGAGGTTGTTTTGAAAAATAAGGGTAGGAAATAGAACCCATGAGCTGGAAGGTACCAAGATCTGTATGTGTTTCCAGTCTCCTTCTTCCCCTCCAACCTCCTCTTCCTCCCCCTCCTCCTCCTCCTCCTTTTCCCCCTCCTTCTCCTTCTCCTTCTCCTTCTCCTTCTCCTTCTCCTTCTCCTTCTCCTTCTCCTTCTTCACTGTGCTTTTTCTGTTACTGATATTTCCTGCAAGAGATTAGGACACATCAACTGTACAATACATTCTCTGATGATCTTTCTGCACTTTCTCATAAGTAAATTTTTCATGACTGGGAGAGCATGTGTACTACTAATCCTCCATGTGAGTTACCCCATTCTACATCAGAAAAGATATTCTCACTCAGGGTCAGGGCTTTGCGATAATATTTTTTTTCAATATATTAAGTTTATTATCAAATTGGTTTCCAAACAACACCCAGTGCTCATCCCAAAAGGTGCCCTCCTCAATACCCATCACCCACCCTCCCCTCCCTCCCACCCCCCATCAATCCTCAGTTTGTTCTCAGTTTTTAAGAGTCTCTTATGCTGTGATAATATTTTTAATGATAGATGAGCATTCATACCACTTACATTTCTGATACTGTATGTAAGTAAGAGAGTATTCACATGGATGTTTGTATGTGCACATTGGTTTTACACTTCCTGCTGGACTGCAAGTTCCTTTAATGCAGAGACCATGCTGTATTTGTCAGGGTTCTCGGGGAAAACACAACCAATAAAATGTGTATACTTTTGTGTATGTATGGATGTAGAGAGAAAGAGAAAATTGGCACATATAGTTTTGGGGTCTGATAAGTGCAAAATATGCAGAGCAGTTCAGCCCAGCTAGAAACCTAGAGAAGAGTTGATGCTGAAGCTTGAGTCCAAAGGCATCCTAGGGGCAGAAATCCCTGTACTTTAGGGACCTCCATATTTTATTTTAAGGCCTTTAACTGATTGAATGAGGCCCACCCACATTATGAAGGATACTGTATTTTATTCAAATTTTATTAATTTAAATAGTAATCTTATCTTTGTAGAGATACTCAGGTCTGCATTTGATCAAATATCTATGTACAATGGCCTGCCTAGTCAGGTTGACACAAAATTGGCCATCACACATATCATAGGTTTTGATCACTCACTGGGTTCCATACCCAGGATAGACTTCAAAAAGTTGAATGCTTCTTCATATTTCACGTATTGGCTTGTATTTTGTTTTCCCTTTGGAAACTTTTGTTGATCATGACTCAGTTGCAATGACCCAGTTTAATTTCTATATTTTAAGACCAATTCCTGGATTCAAAACTTAAAAAAAAATAACTAAATGAAAAGAAAGGAATATGCAGAAAGTAATTTGGTTTATCAGCTAAATGTGAATGGTAAAGGGGGAAACATTTGGAGATACATAATCCAGTCATTAATTTAGTAAGTTAATTTCTTTCTTGAAATTTTGTTACTGTTAAGAAATCAATCGTAGATATTATTAACAGTAACATTATATATTTTGATCATTAGAAGAGGGGCTTATTTGATCTCTGTCATAAAAGTATTATATTATAGTGGTATGATATAATACAAGATCTGCAGTAGATGGACTGTATCAGCCCCTATCATTATTCCTCTAGCGTTTCAAGAGAGTATGTGTATATTCAAAAAATGGGTGTGCACAAAGTCGATATATTTAAGATATCAGAGACACCTGACTAGAGTCAAAGTAGGATAATGAAGATATGGTTTTAGAGGTAACTTTTACCCTTCTTAAATACATTTTTGACCCCCCCCAAAAAAAAAACCCAAGAATTCTGGCACCATCTCAAATGTGAGTAGATCCTGGCTGAGTAGCATATCATCAACAAACAAGATATGGCTGAGTTTTTGTGGTTTTGTGTTTGTTTGCTTTTTATTATAGTATATTCACAAAGGCTCAGAAGTCAAAAACAGGACAATATCCTAAACAAATTATTTTTCTTCTAGCAGGTTCAATTAGTTACAACGGCCGTCTCCTACTGGCAAAGTCCTTGACCAGCAGGTATTGTCCTATGGGGACAAGAAACAAAATAGAAATTATTTAGTTCCAAAAAGGCTTGATATTTTTTCATTATGAAAGACTGGGCACATCACCGTTGGTGAGCTTTGTCTCTTTTACTTCAACCAGCCCCTTGTCTTTACACCACCGATATGCTCCCACCCAAAACCGATTCTTTAGTATATTATCTAGTATACCAACAAAATCTAAACCAAGATATTACTAATAATGCCTTGCCATCATCACACTGCTAATTTTGCTTGCAAAATTTTTGGCTTTGAAAAAATATGGTCATAAAAAGTAGAGATTCACTAACCATAAAAACTAATTCCACTCCATTCATTCGTTGGGCAAATCTATTCAATATCTTAGTAGCAGCAGGCACTGAAATAAATTTAGAAAAGCAAGCATGGTCAGTAACCTTATTTTCACAAGGTCTATAAACCCCTATACACTCCTAGGTGTACATTCATATTCCACTTTATTTTACATATAAAATGTAAATATTTTATTGGATAAAGGAACTGACAGTTGGACATTAGGCTCTCTAATAGGTCACAAATGGTCACTGCAACCCAAAATCTGCTCAAGTTTTAGAAAAGAGTTTATGGTCCATTATTAAAGAAGAATTTGAGGTTGATTTTTGTCCTGCTTCCCCTTCCCCCACTTATCTTGTATCCTTTTTATACAGTATCATCTTGGGGACAAAAAAGAAGTACCATCTGTGGAATAGATCTCAGAAAGAGGAAGACGTTAACTACGAGCATTTTGCTAGTTATCACACAGTACCTTTTGCCCCTTAAAAAATTATTCTTTTGAATAATTTCTTTTCAAAAGGAGCTAAATACTAGCAGTAAATCACAACACCTCTTGGAATATATAAAAAATAGTCAAATATCCTAATGGAACTTTGAAAAGACTCTGATGCTCTGTTACAGTAATTGGCACCATTCTGATTCAAGTATTCTGTCACAATCCCCCTTCACTGAGAAAGACAATTGCTTAATGAATGCAAAGGACCGCAGTTCATTGAGGGTTATTTCAGAGAGCCTGTGGTACAGTAATTCATGCCCTGAGCAGTGAGAATGGCAGCAAGGATGTGTTAATTATATTAATTTTTTTATATTAATGTACAGGGCAAGGAAACAACAGGAAATAAATGTCAGCATCCTGTTGATTTTTTTTTTCTTAGCCCTCAAGGTGGAAACACACTTACACAACCATGCAATACAAAGAAAAGAGCTGCGTGTTGTCAAAATTGATATAAAACTTAACTCCTGCAGGATATGGAGAAAGACCTACATGCTCGTTTGTAGAGAGAAAAAAAAAAGTTAATCAGAGAAGTTAATCCTGTTTTTATGGACCTGTGGTCAGTGAAAGGATTAAAGCTTTGTAAACATGTTCTAAGCATTTCCTTTAAACATCAGTTAGCAGGATATGCTTATCCAGCTCTCTGGGCATGCATGAAAACTAGACAGAAGATATGAGGTGATTTGTTGTTCAGTCTTTTATATATATTTAAAAAATAGATTAGGAAACTACTATTTAATTTTCCTCACACGTAACTGCCTGCTGATCAAGCCATGTTACCAAGTTCTTCTTTTATTTGAAAATGACTTTCCTACCAAACTTAGATACACCCCAGTAGTTCACAGTTCTTAACATCTTAGATTTAATTCTGTTTTAAACCTAAGGACCACACTACTCCTGTCCTCTCTAGGTAGGGAAGACCAAAGAAGTAACTGGGGCACCCCAATTCAAAATTTCCTCACCAACCATGTGAAAAGATACCTTGTTTCACATTAAAAGGAAATTCCTTTAGTTTAAGGGGCTGGACTGTGAGGGCAGCATGGGATATGGAGATCAAATAGACTATTAGGGATTGGAGAACCCAAGCAAGACTAGGACAGCTTACAAAAAAAAAAAAAAAAAAAAAGTTGGATAAGGACCACCTCACTGTCATATGTAGCATAAAAAATTAAAGCAATCTCAAATCAAGATATACACACCATGATCAGAAATAAGACTGAGGATCAGATCATCAGTGGTCAAGCAAATCCTGCCTTCAAGCTCAAAAGTTTAGAGGTGGATGTGCACTGGAAAATCATTTGCAAACAAATGACATGATGAAGACAAGGCCCCTTAACCATTCACTAAGTATTGGCTTTTGTCATTCTGTGACTGTCAGTGTGCTAGGTCTTTAAGATCAAATCAAGGCACACTTTCGGCCATCAAGATGTCCGCAGTATAGTTGAAGATGTCCAACTAATAATGATTCACCATGTAGGCCTATGAAAGGGTGCTACAGGAAATAGCATAATGCTCTTGACCTAGCCAGGTGATGCTATTTAGGGTGAGGTTGAAGCCAGAAGGCTCGGTTCTCTAAATGCAGATACTGAGTGTTTAGGGTACAAGATTTTATTAGGGATCAACCTATAATGAATGAGGAGTCGGCTCAGGTTACCAGAGCAAAATATACAGATAGGGTGGCTTAAACAACAGAAATTAATTTTCTCAAAGTTTCAGAAGCTGGAAATGGAAAACCATCATGCCATCAGGGTTAGTTTCTGGCGAATTCACTCTTGTATTGTAAATGGCCACCTTCTCTCTGTGTCTCTCATGTGGCCTTTCTTGTCTGTCTTGGAGAGATTTCATCATCATAGTGATGTCATTTCTAATGGATTAGGGCTCTACCCTTAATGACTTTATTTAATCTTGATTAATACCTTAATGGCATTATCTCCAAATAAATCACATTGGGGCTTAAAGCTTCAACATACACATTTGGAGGGGTGATGCTATTCAATCCATAACAGGGAGGAAATATTAGAAGATGGAGAAAGTTAAAGCACTTGCAAACTTGAAAAGTCAACATGGTAGGGACCTCTGGAGTGAGTGTCCCACACTGTGTTAAAATGGCCAGACCTTGGATGCAGACAGCCTTGGAAATGACATAACCTTGAACAAAGCAGTTGTCCACAACTGAGAAGATCCTGAAGCTGCTGACAATTGAAAGCCAAAGCCAAATGATGACGACATTCTTTACAACTGGGTGGCCAGTCCATCCCCGACGTGATCTGGGCATCATATCTCTATGTCCACCACAGGACACCTACGGTAATTTCATTAACTTCTTTATTAAACCAGAAAAGGAAACAACTGATTGGAGACAGGGATTAATATTTTTTCAGTTTATTTGTTTATTTTGAGAGAGAGAGGGAGGGAGCACGAGCAGGGGAGGGGCAGAGAGAGAGGGAGAGAGAGGATCCCATGCAGGCTCCGTACGGTCAGGCAGAGAAGCCGCAACTCAGGGCTTGAACCCATGCACCTTGAGATCATGACCTGAGCTGAAATCAAGAGTCAGACACTTGACCAACTAAGCCACCCAGGTGCCACAAGGGATTAATTAGTCAGGAGAGGAAGTGTGAAGGCCTTCCACCCATTGACTCATTATGTATTGACTCACCACATTCACCTATCCAACTTTTCCCTCCTACTGTATTCTTCTCAAATCCAGTTCAAGCTTTGCAATCCATTCCTACAATTATTTGAAAATATAGTAAAACCTCAGATTGTGAGTAACTTGTTCTGTGAATGTTCCACAAGGCGAGCAAATATTTCTAATAAATTTTAACTTGATAAATGAACCATGTCTTGCAATACAAGTAGTACATGAGGCTGAATTCACGTGATCACAACTGAGCCAATGGGTCTTGAAAATCGCTTTGATATACAAGTGCTTTGGTTTACAAGTATGTTTCCTGAATGAATTATGCTCCCAAACCAAGGTTTTACTGTATTTTAACTCCAATGTCTCCTATGATAGAATCATACCTCCAATGCCCTGACACCTGCCCTAACCCCTGGAAGAACTGACATATGTACTCTCTTTGGGCCCAAATTCAGCTGAATGCTATTGCAGACCAATCTAGGGGATAGGTGACATTAGCTTTATTTAAACACTTGTCACAGCCTATCATTCCAACTCCACTCTGTCTGTAGTGATCATTCACACATTCTCATTGTTCCTCACATTCCCCATTCCTCCCCACTGCTTTGCTTTCAGGTGATAAATCTGTCTTGAGCAAAGAGATACCATTAAATGGGCATCCTTTTAACTCCCTACTTCGAAATCAACAAACCTAACAGCATCAACAGCTTTTTTTTTCACCTTTGTTAAAATAAAGGAAGTATCTTTCTCTTTAGGCCAGTAGAATCTGTCCATGTGTGCCCTGAATAACATTCTGGATGTCTTTATTCTGACAAAATCCCTTGTATATCCGTATCATTTATTGTTTCCTCTCTTCTGGATCATTATCATCGCAATGTGAATATTTTGCCTCTCCAGGAATTATTTTGTTTTTCTACTTCCTGTTATATCCAAACTTATTCAATTAATGTCAGGATCCATATGTACTTCCTCATCTCCCTTTAAACCAATCCACTCCAGGCTGGTATCTGTCCCCTGTTGTTGTACTGAAACTGTCCCTGTCAAGGCCACCATGGAATTCATGTCGCTAAATGCATATTTTCTGGTCCTCATCACTCTTCATCTTTTAAATGCATTAAAACTGGTCACTCCCCTTTTCTTAAATACATCTTCACTGACCTCCATGACATCTAATTTTAGGACTTCCTCCTGAGTTTTCAGCACTCTATCTTGCCTCTGCCCTATTCTTCTTCCTTCTTACCTTTAGATTTTGGAGTTCCTCATGTCTCTGGTTTGTACTCCCTTCCTTTTTTTTTTTTTTAAATTTTTTTTTTCAACGTTTATTCATTTTTGGGACAGAGAGAGACAGAGCATGAACGGGGGAGGGGCAGAGAGAGAGGGAGACACAGAATCGGAAACAGGCTCCAGGCTCTGAGCCATCAGCCCAGAGCCCGACGCGGGGCTCGAACCCACGGACCGCGAGACCGTGACCTGGCTGAAGTCGGATGCCCAACCGACTACGCCACCCAGGCGCCCCCTCACTTCCTTTTTTTATGTGTCTGACTAATGTATCTACAATATGCCTTCAATGGTATCTGTATTGAATGATCTCGGAATGTATATCTCGAGAGCTGACCTGTCCTCTATGGCCAGTTCTTATATCACTAACTGCTTCCTTGATTCTTCTGTTTATATTTCTTAGTGACACCACAAATCCCACACATCAGAACTGCACTTGTGAACATGTTTCCTAGACCCCTTTTCTTGATTTCTTCATCTTCATAATACGACTTATTCTCTATCAAGGTAATCGGTCCATAAAGGTGAGATTCAAATTTGGTTCCTGTTGCATCATCATCTCCACCTCTGATCCATCAACTGGCCCATTGCTTCGGCCTTTGGCAGCTAGGTAAATTTCTTGTTCTCTGTCACCACAATTACAGCCCTATTTCCAGCCCCCAGCTGTGGCCACAAGAACCCTGTTAGTGTTTTCTAACTGGCTTCCCATTCGCAGATTTATGTCCCTGATGAATGCCTCATCAGGATAATTTTTTAAAACTATAAATTACAGGGGTGCCTTCATAGCTTAGTCAGTTGAGAGTCTGATTTCAGCTCACGTCATGATCCCACGGTTCATGAGTTCAAGCCCCACTTTGGGTTTTGGGCTGACATCTCAGAGCCTGGATCTGGCTTTGGATTCTGTGTCTCCCGCTCACTGCCCCTCCCCTGCTCATGCTCTGTGTCTCTCTCAAAAATAAATAAACTATATAAAATAAATATAAATTATATCAAGTTTACGCCATGTCACTGCTTTGGTTAAAGTGACTACCAGTTTGTAATTATCCATAAAGAAGCTTTTTTTTTTTAGCATGTGATCTAAATGTCCATCTATATCTGCCAAGTACTGAATTGTGTCCCTTCAGTATTTCTGTGTTAAAGCCCTAACTTCCAATGTGATGGTATTTAAAGATGGAGCCTGTGAGGGTAATTAGGTTTAGATGAGGTTATGAGGGTAGGGGTCCCATGATGGATTTGTCCCCATATGGGAAGAAGTATCAGATAGCTTTCTTCTCCTCTTTTTCTTTCTTTCTTTCTTTCTTTCTTTCTTTCTTTCTTTCTTTCTTTCTTTCTTTCTTTCTTTTTCTTTTTTTCTACAATGTAGCCAAGTAAGAAGGTAGCTACCTGCAATCCAGGAGGAAAGACTTTGCTGGAGAACTAAACCATGAGAAATAAAATCTTGTTTAAGCCACCCAGTCTGTGGTATTTTTTTATGGCAGCCAGATCTGACTAAAACCTGTATCTGCATATATCTATATCTGTATCTAAATTTATATCTATTAGAAATGTGTGATTTTTTTAAAGTAAACTCTACACCCCACATGGGCCTTGAACTCATAACTCAGAGATCAAGAGCCACATGCTCTACCACTTGAGCCAGCCAGGCTCTCCTGATTTTAAAAATAAATATCTATATTCTAGGTTTCATGAGCATTAGGACAGTGTCTGTTTTATTCGCTTATTATATCCATGCCTAGCCAGAGACTCTCTTACGTAAATGTTTCCTGACCTTATGAATGACAGGAAATAAACTGATTCCAGGAGTTGATGACAGATACAGTCCTTGTTAGGTCATCACATTGTTAATAGTCCAGACATGGAGATGCATAATAAACGAATAAAGGCATAGCTCCAATAAATGTTGGTAAGAAAAAAAAAAAACCTGTAGGGTGCGAGTGTGTGTACACAGGGGTATCTGTAGGTAAATGTGAGCCAGCAAAGCATGGGAGAGGTGGAGGGAAGCGATCTGCAGAGAGAGAGCAGCGTGGAGAAAACCCAGTGTCTCCACCAGGAAAGAGAGGAAGCTAATATGAATGGAACACAGGAAGTTCTCTTCTCAAAATGCCCCAAGCATACTATTTGAGGCTATTTCTCACAAACTGGGATTCTTAAGGCTCCTCTAATAAGAATCTGCAAGTTGGGGAGCCTTGGTGGCTCGAGCCACATTGGACTTGCTACTGTCAGCAGGGAACCCACTTGAGATCCTCTGTCTCCCTCTCTATCTGCCCTCCACCCTGCCTTCTCCCCCTCATCTCCCTCTGTCTCTCTGCCCTTCCCCTGCTTGAGTGCTCTCTCTCCCTCAAAAATAAACATTAAAAAACAAGAGTCTGCAAGTAAATTTATGTTATGGCAAAAAGGGTTGAATTTATTGATGTATGAATTGAAGAAATTAAAAAATATATATATTAATAATTAAATGAGTTGTTCAGGGACATGTGTTGATCAATGATATGTGGAAGTTTCATGATATTCTGGAGTAACAATTGGTTTTACTTAATCAATATGCTGTATATTTAATATTGTCTTACATGCAGGGTGAGTTGTTTTAATAAAATATATCTCTATAACTATTAGGAAAGTTTTACAAATTCTGGAAGTTTTTGTGGCCAAGCATATGAATCAGTAAAGGTAGTGATTCAAGGCTCTCTAAACACCATTGAAGGACTCAATGATATTAGTTGATCATCTGCCCCAAAAAGGAAAATGCTTATCATAGACCACAAAATGAAGAGACGGTAAGTTATATTTTTCTTTCCATTCCTTTCTCTAACCAAGAAAGTCTATATATCAGATTATGGTTTTGTAATAATTTTCCCAGAGTAATAATACATGCAATGAAGAAAAAAAATCTTACTTTATTCAAGTTCAAGGTATCACTCCAAGCCTTAAAATCTTCATGACAGAAGCAATGCTAATTAGTATAACTAGTGATTTTTTATTATTACTATTGGATTGAATCCAGTGATTCCCTTCAAGAGACAGATTGAGAAAGAAACCTCTTGTGTTGGGGCTTCCTGACTATAAACAACTTAATGCTTAATTAAACTACTAAAGCTGAGAAAATAGAGTTTAGGGCCCTAGCAAGGTGTTTGGTTATAGTCATCCATAAAAAAAGGAATCCAGGAAATTATTCATAGAACTCCCAGGACTCATTTAAATATTGCTTAGAGACTGGAAACGCATTCCTTACAATACGGGGAAATATCTAAATCATTCCTAGATGCATTACATTTTGTATGTGTTGTTTACATTTAAAGATATGGGAAGTGCATTCACCTAGACAGAGGCTTAAGTAAAGGGAAGCAAAAAAAAAAAAAAAAAAAAAAAGACTATATTCTCATTTGTATTTCGCAGAAGTGACGTCAAAATTATAAATCTTATAAATAAATATTTCAAGCTTCACTCAAATATATAGATAATTAGAAAAGGTAAATTAGAAAAGATAGATAATTAGAAAAGAAAAAAGTGTGTAGTTGTGTGTTAATTTATTTTTTCTTTTACAAACTTTTCAGAAAAAAAAAAAAATATTTGCAACCAGCGGGAAAGTGGGCATGTTCTTGGATACAAACACATACTGGTCAACAAGGGACTGTGTAAAATCTGGGCTAACCACGTTTTTTTTTTTTTTTTTTTTTTTTTCAACGTTTATTTATTTTTGGGACAGAGAGAGACAGAGCATGAACGGGAGAGGGTCAGAGAGAGAGGGAGACACAGAATCGGAAACAGGCTCCAGGCTCTGAGCCATCAGCCCAGAGCCCGACGCGGGGCTCGAACTCACGGACCGCGAGATCGTGACCTGGCTGAAGTCGGACGCTTAACCGACTGCGCCACCCAGGCGCCCCTGGGCTAACCACGTTTAATTGCTAGGAGTTATAACTATATCAGTATGGGATATGGATCATTTTGGACACAATAATAAGAGCAGTTAACACTGTACCAACTATGTTCATGTCTTTAGGTGCTCCATTTTAACTTTCAATGCAAAGAGACTAGTATCTAATAGCATCTCCAATATACATATGAAGGGACAGAGAGGTTAAGTAACTTGTACAGGATCACACAGCTAGTAGGCGGTAGAGTTGGGATCTAAACAGGGCAATCTGGCTTCATAAGACATGTTCCTTAACCACCATACTCTTGTGAAAGCAGGTCAGGAGACAAATGGGTGGGAGGGACGGTACATGAAAATGAATTAAATACAAATGAATGAATGAGACTAGTGTGGTGTCTTGTACAGGTAGGCACAATATAAATTCAACCTGACCTGCATTTGGTCATGCTGCGTTATGATAACAAGTCTAACCAACAGTAACTACAGCCCTTAGAATGTTCTTTTAAGCATAATAAATACAAAATGACATAATATTCTACAAATCACTAAAGTCATATTTTAAGTGCTTATCATGTATTAAACTGTTTCATCCCGCAAAAACCTTATGAACTAGGTAATGTTTTCATTCCATTTAATGGATGGGAAAATTGAGGCACAGAAATAAGAAATTTGCCCAAGATCACATGATTAATATGTTTTTAAAATTGGGTTTTATTTATTTATTTATTTATTTATTTTTTAGTTTTGATTTTAGAGAGAAAGTGTGTGAGCAGGGGAGAGGGACAAAGGGAGACAGCAAGAGAATCCCAAACAGGCTCCACACTCAGAGCAGGGCCTGGCGAGTGGCTCACCATGGGGCTCTATCCCACCACCAGGAGGTCAATACTTGAATGGAAATCAAGAGTTGGAGGCTTAACCAACTGAGCCACCCAGGCGCCCCTGAAATTGGGTGTTAAATGAAGGTGGTCTGTCTCCAGATGCTGTGCTCTTACTATTCTACTGTACTTCCTGAAGCATTCTAAGGTTACAGCCTGTTTGTAACCTAAGTTTACAGCCCATATTAGGCCCCCAAGTGCACCAGAAGTCCTTCTAAGCTACCTTTATGACTGGGAGCAGTCAGAAACTATGGGCTCAGATTTCAAATTGTGACTTACTGATGAGCATGGATTTATACCCAAGAACACGCCTAATATCTTGAAAGTTTGCAAACACTCTTAAATTTCTTTCAGCACAATCATACATCGCCATTCATAGTTTGGTGCAATGTTCTGCTAAAACACATTTTCAGTAATATTTATCTCTGAGGTCATTCATAGCTGAAGACAAGAGACAACAAGATAGTACATTAGATATACAGACACTCAGAATATAGATTCAGTCTTAAGAAAAATTAGCATAGCCCCATATCCATACAAACAGAGTAATTTGGGGGACCAAAGCCCCAATGAATCCTTCTTTATCTGCTGATACGTGCTGAAAACAAAATCATTAATTTTTCATGAGGTTTACTATCCTCTGTCATATTGTTCATTGTTAACATAACACTATTTTTCCTGTATCTGTTCTTCCAGGTCCAGTGAAAAGACTGGGAACTACATTTCCCAGAATCCTTGGCAGTGGGTTCTGGGTGAGATTCAGAAAGTGAGAGTTACTTCCTAGTGATCTGGCAGCAGAGAAGTGGAGGCCATCTTTGATTGTTCCTAATGAATGCGGAAGCTGGCTACCAGATGAGCTTAGAGCAGAAGAGAATGTTGGCCAGGAGATTCTAGGTGTCCTCCTGTAAAACAACCTGTTCTACTGCTGCATGTGCCTGAGCTCAGAACCAGTAGCTTCCTCTGATTCCAGTACCCCCTGGTTTCCTGAAGGTACTGGTGGCCTTCCTGACCTTTATGTCCTTAGCCTCAATAAGACCCTTGTTGAAGAACAAACCTCAACCCTCTAATACTGTTTAAATCATTCTCTTAACATACTTAGGATAATTTCCAATTTCCTGATTGAACTTGGCCTGATAAATGTATTTATTCACTCCTAAAAGACCAGGATTATTATGACCTCATGTTTGTAAAGTACTGGCATATATATTTTTTTCCCTTCAGTTTATTCTAAAATAAGTCTAGAAATTTATACAGTAGGTTTTATCTCCAATACATAATTTATCAGAGCCCTGATCTCTCTGATTTTTGTCAAGAATGACCTAGAGCAAACTAGTGATAAAATTAGTTTGATGAGTGGTTAGTCCAACTAATCACCAACTCCATGTTTTTTGCACCATACTCAGTAGTCTCAGAACAGCTTTTATGGAGGGGGGCGGGGGGAGGACTGAATTCTAAGCTATACAAAAAAAAGAAAAAGATGAAGTACCATGAGCCACTGAAATTTAAAGCTCTTTTAAAATGCTTACATGAGGTCTGGGGTTATTTCTCAATCCCATAATGACTCTGCAGAAAGTTTAATCACCATTTTGTAATATAAGCTATACCTGCTTTAATTAAGCACAAAACAAACTTAATTTTAAATTATATATATATATATATATATATATATATATATATACATTTGTGCTTATTCAATCCAATTTCCCTGTGAAAACAAAAATAGAAAAATAATTGAACATCAAATATATCAGCAGCAGTGGTCTCTTAAGTGTGGTATCTTTTTAAAGTTCCTCCTTTTAAAAATATTGTTTGACTGTTTTCCCCTTCCTACTGAATTAAATAGGGAAAACAATGAAATTGAAAGCTTAAAAATGGCTTTTAATTAGCAAATCTTTCTTGTATTGTATTTAGCATTTCCATTAGAAGAGCAAGGCCCTGTGGAATTATTTTTAATGCGTATTTGTTTTTTCTTTGAAAATTTATTTGATTATTACAGCAAATGAATTTTTTATAATAACATTGCTTTTAAAATTATAATACGCTGTATATCAAACTAGGGAGTTGACATCATATTAACTGTATTGTGTTTGCAAGAAAAAGCTTTATAAAATGGATTATCAATTATCTGTAATATTTTCTGCATTTATTTGTGGTTAGAGGAGGTAATTTTGCTCTGTTTATAAGTTCATTATTTCATCGATCGTATGTTCTTCCTTTGCACCCCCATTTATTTTTTCTATTATAGATATATCCGTTCAAAATAATTCAGATTAATTTTCCCCATACACACCCTTTAAGGCAATGGGGGAGAAAACATATTTGTTTTCTTCCTTGTTTTCATTAATTTGCATATACTATAGTTAGGGTTTTCATTAATGGGTGGATTGAGTTCTGTATTTCATTACAACTGAAAACTATTGAGATGTGGAATTTAAAGAATCACTGAGAGATTATGTAATGCATTCAGAAATAATGAATATTTCTGGAGAAGCAGAAGTCACAGCAGCCATTATCAATATAATGGGTTTCACCAGACAGGCCTGTGTTGCTACAGTTTTGATTGACAACTTCAACCTGCTCCTAGAATCACAATTTCATTGACTATTCACTGGAAAAGTCTGCAAGATAGAGTATGAGCAGGTAAACATTGCAATTACACATAAGTGCTTGGGTGGCCTCCTTAAGTTCTGTGATTTCACTAAAACTTCTCATGCAAATTGATGTTGCTATTTAGAATACATTGACCAGATAATTCTTAGCAATCACGATAATACCAATTCCATACTGGTGCTCTTACCACCAAAAAAGCAGTGACTAAGACTTACCAAGAGCTTCTTATCTTCAAACCCTGACCAAATGCTTTCCGTGTATTTACATAAATCTTTTTTTCTTTTTTTAAAGCTTATTTATTTATTTTGAGAGAAAGAGACAGAGAGAGAGCATGCAGGATGGGTAGAAAGAGAGAGAAAGAGAGAATCCGAAGCAGGCTCTACATTGTCAGCAAAGAGCCTGATGCGGGGCGCGAGCCCCCACAAACTGTGAGATCATGACGTGAGCCCAGATTGAGAGTCGGACACTTAACGGACTGAACCATCCAGGCATCCCGTATTTACATGAACCTTAATGTAGTTTTTACAGCACCCTTACAAGGTTTGATGAAGTAGATTAAGAATGACCAAAAAATGGTATTAGTATCCTGGGACTTGAGTAATGAATTATCACAAGGTCAGTGGCTTAAAACAACAGATCTATTTCATCACAGTTCTGAAGGCCGGAAGTCTGAAATCAAAGATGTCAGCAGGGATGTTTCCTTCTGGAGCCTGAAAGGGAGAATCTGTTCCAAGTCTCTTTCCTAGCTTCTAGTGGCTTCTAAGCAATCCCTGGAGTTGTTGCTTTGTAATTGTATTTCTACCCCCATCTCTGACACCAACATCCCTTGGCCATCTCCCTCTGTGTCTCTCTGTGTGTCTTCCCTTTTTCTGTCTGTCATAAGTACACTTGTCATTGGATTTGGTACATATGCTAATCAAGATTCTTACCTTAATCCCATCTGCAGAGACCATTATTTCAAATATGGTCACATTCTGTGATTCTAGATGGACATAAATTTGGGTGGTAATGATTCAATGTACTACAGTGAATATCCACTATATAACTTATTATTTTTACTGACCCCATCAATTTAACAGGAAGAACAACAGGTCAACAGTAACTATAAGCTTTCTTTAGTACACATGCTCAAATTAATGCCAGTTACATATTAATATCATTTCCCTTCATTGCTTCACTCCTTTTGATAATATCCTAAACCCTTCCCAAACTTCTCCTAATATCCCTCCTTCCCAAATATGGGAAACTACCCAAAGTACAAATACCTCCTGACTTCACTTCTAATGTATGTTTACGTTGTTGAATTCTTTTTACCATAGGAAGGGTTCCCTATTTTCATGACTACCGAGAACACAATATAAGTGAAACCTAAATTAGCATCTCCATTCCATTTTTTTCCTTTGCCAACTGGATTTTTGCTTTCCTTCCTATCTATAATCAAAGAATGTCTTATGAATTTGTCTCCCCCTAATGTTTTTATAACCTCTTAATTGTAACCTTATATTGTAACCTTTAATCATTTTTCACTGACTTGCACATTCTTTTTCTACTAACCAATGCTGATAACTCCCTTTCCTCCAAAACAATAGATTCTTCCTCCAATCAATAATGAGAAACCAATAGTCTTCACTACAGAGATTGATGAAGTAAAAAAAAAAATACTTCCTTGTGGTTGAAATGTTTTTATTACTAGTAGGTGTTTTTTGTGTCAAAAAACAAGAATAATGTTGTTGCCCATGAAAATAATGCTTCGGTTCTCTTGCTTCTGTCCATATATATCAAGTATAAGTATATAAATACAATCATCTGGGATTTTACATTGCAGTCCTTATAAAAAGTACCATTTCTCTATGGTTCAGTGAGAGTTCAGGATTTATTTTATGTAGTGGTTGCTTTTTAAACCTAAATGTGAGTTCTACTTAGAATTCTGCTTTTAAATGTATTATTTTCTAGTATAGTAATTATAACTTTAAAATGCCAACTTGGAAACAAATAATATATGGGAACTCATTGATTTGTCACTTGGCACAAAACACTTCCATCAAAGTAAAAAAAAAATAGAACATTTAAAAATTATTCATAAATAATTTATGAACTGGATAGGAATCAAAGTGGATAACCAATAACCACTTCACAGGGCCTATCAGGATAAGTGGAGGAGAATGGTAATTGAATGAAAATGGGGAAATTTAACTTTCTGCCACTATTAAGAAGCACTAGACACCAGGAAGACCACCATATTGGATACTACATTGTTTGCCAGAATTGACTTGGCCTATAGGGAGCTACATGAGTCTTCTTTAACCTTCACCAAGTACTACAAAAAACAAAAACAACACTTTTTTAGGATATACTTAGGTAAGACCTAATTAATGTCAAAAGGACAAGGCAGAACAAGAGCGGGAAGGAGGGTATAGAATCAGATATATTCACTTACTCAGCGACAATGGAGAGCATGGCCAATTTAGTCATAGGAGAGATTCATCCTAGTCAATGGAACACAGCAAAGATTTAGGACTTGGTGATGGCTATTTCGGTTTGCAGTATTCTGGTATTCTGGTAAACCATGTTATTTTATTTTATGTTTAAATTACTTTTTTATAGTACAGTTTACACACAATTAAATGTACCTATGGAAAAATCTATGCACTGGTGTAACTGCCACTACAACTAAGACTCTTTCCATCATCCCAGAGAGATTTCTTCTGCCTCCTTGTAGTCAGGAGCCCAGCTCCAGCCCCAGAAAAATGAGTGGTCTGCTTTCTGTCACTAAAGATTAGTTTTGCCCATTCTAGAATTTTATATAAATGAAATCACACAGTAAGTAGTCCTTTTTGTCTGACTGTTTAATTCAGCACAGTGGTTTTGAGATACAGCTGTGTCGTTACATCTATCAGTACTTTGTTCCTCTGTATTGCTGAGTAGTATTCTACTGTATGAATATAATCCAATTAATTTATCAGGTCACATATTAATGGATTGTTTGTAGCTTGTCACTATTATGAATGAAGCTGCTATATTGCTGTATGTGTTTTTTGTAGACCTCTATTTTCATTGATTTAAGTGAATACATGGGAGCAAAATTGCTGGGTGATAGCGTAACTGTATGTTTAACTTTATAAGAGACTCTCAGAGATTTCCATTTTGCAAACCTACCAGCAATGTATGAGAGTTTCAGGTATTTCACATATTTGACAATTTGGGGGATTTAAAAAAATCTGTGATTAATTTTCTTTTTTCTTTATGAGCTAATTTACCACCTTTTTTTTTTTTTTTTTTTTTTTTTTTTTGAGAGACAGAGAGAGCCCGAGTAGGGGAGAGGTTCAGAGGGATAGAGAGAGAGAATCTTAAGTAGGCTCCACACTCAGCATGGAGCCTGATACAGGGCTTGACCCCATGACTCTGGGATCACGAAAGGAGCCAGAATCAAGAATCAGGTGCTTACCTGAGTGAGCCATCCAGGTGCTCCAATTATAAGGTTGTTTTTTGTTTGGTTTGGTTTGGTTTGTTTGTTTTCTCTTTTTTTTAGCCATTTGAATAGATTTCTATTTATGTCTCATTGTACTTTTAATTTACATTTCCATGATTACTAATGATGTTAAGCATTTTTCCCGTGGTTATGTGGTTACTGGTCATTTGTATATCTTCGTTTGTGTTATTCCTGTTTCACTTTCCGCCTATTAATAAAAAATGGGTTGTCTCCTTAGAACTGAGTGGTAAAAATTCCTTATTCTAGATATGCTTTCATGGGAGAGGGGCTATGTTAGACTAGGATAGATCCTTTTCTCTCCAAGTCCTGGGGAGAAAAATCAAAACTGCTACAACTCAGTACCATTGTTCAAAGAGGTACAGCCCAGATACAGAGGCTGGTTTTGAATAATCGACTCAGGGGAACCAACATTTCAACCTCAGTTTAAGTAATGCTGCTAATGAACAACTCCTACATCATAGAGGTTTCAACTACAGCTATTTACTTTCTTGCTAATATCACATGAAGGTAGAAAACAGCTGCTGCAGCTCTAAGCTGCAGGTCAGTGCCAGGCTATGGGGTCTACTCTTTCTGAGATTCAAGCTGAGGGAGCGGCCCTGATCTAGTACGTTCTCATTCTCATGGCAGAGGGAAGGAGAAAGGGAGACAAGGCAACCACATGGTGACAGTGACAGTATACCTTCTACTTGGGATGAGGTGTGTGTGTTCACTCACATTCCATTGGCTGAAGAATCTCACAGGGCTGAACCCAACATGAGCAGACTGGGGTGAGAATGCATACCCACGATAGGGATAGGAGAGTGAAGATCTGTGAACACCAGTAAAATGAACCACAATCCGCTGGAAAAAAAAAAAAAAAAAAAAAAAAAGACCACATTCCAGGGCAGAGAGTTCTCAATAAGAATCACGTGTAGAACTGAGGCTAAAGCCTGCACATGACAAGGTTGAATAAATGTTCACTCTTATTTTCATCATTTCCTTCTATGTAGGCCAGACCCTGTGTCACATTTTAAGAATTGTTCCCAGGACACGGTAGGAAGATTTTAACAGCACTGATACAATCAAATTGCTTAGAGATCGGGGGCACTGTCAACTCTGGTTTCTTAGTTTAGACCTTTACTCAGAATGAGAGTGAGACTTCATTCCAATACATTGAAATGTTGAACTATGAGCCATGAGAAATCTGACATGTTAAATGAAGGGGTAAAGGTATTGATAATTAACTTAATATTGGTATGCTTGTTTAGACACATTTAGAATTGATTTCTATGCTTGTGTGTGAAACTATTGCATGACATAAATGTGCATTAGTTTGTGACAGTTGTAAAATTTTAAATAGGGGAAGTTGAGAAAATGTACCTTTGCTCCTTAAAGCACCTTTTTCTAGGGGCGCCTGGGTGGCGCAGTCGGTTAAGTGTCCGACTTCAGCCAGGTCACGATCTCGCCGTCCGTGAGTTCGAGCTCCACGTCAGGCTCTGGGCTGATGGCTCAGAGCCTGGAGCCTGTTTCCGATTCTGTGTCTCCCTCTCTCTCTCTCTGACCCTCCCCCATTCATGCTCTGTCTCTCTCTATCCCAAAAATAAATAAACGTTGAAAAAAAAAATTAAAAAAAATAAATAAAGCACCTTTTTCTAATCCCTCTTAAATCATCTTGTATTAGAATTCTGTATTTTTGTGTGCCATCTTCTTTAGATCAGTCATATCCTTCAAGATAGAATTATGTCTCAGGTGTTGGAGACCCTATAGATGAACTAATGTGTAATATAACACTATAACAGGGTAAAACTATTGCACAAAAAGTTCAGCAACAACAATAACAATGATGATAATGATGATGATAGTAAGGACAAAACCTTTACAGCTCTTACTGTGTTTCAGGCACCATTCCAAATACTACACCTACTAACCCACTTAATTTGTATGTCACTGAAATAGGTGCTATTTTTAAACCTATGCTACATAAAAAGGAAACTGATGCCAAAAAGATTTAGTATCTGGATCAAGGTCCAGAGAGCTGCCACTCAGGAGGTGTGTTAGATTGGTGTAAGGTGGCCTACCGTGAACCATACTTCCTTCTATTCACATACACCCTGTGTAATTGCCTTCCACGTTGACTGTTGTCTTGCCCATGTGACTTACCTTAGCCAATGGGACATTTATAATGTGTGATGCAAGCTGAACATCTAGAGTCCTAATTATTTTAGAATACTACGTTTTACAACCTAGCCACTATGTTAGATGTCTTGTTGAGGCTCCTGAGTGATGAGTGAACATGTGTGAAGAAAGATGTTGAGACCACAATGAGAGACATATGTAGCCATCCTGGCACGATAGCTGAGTCCAGTCCTCAACAGACCCACTAGGTCAGAGGAGACTCATAAGTAACCTAAGAGGGGTGGTGCAGAGACAGCAGAACATTCTAGACAACCCAAAGTCTTCTGAGAAATAATAGTTGTTTTATGCTACTAAATTTTGGATTGTTTCTATACATAGCAATTTATAACTGAAACAGGAGGCAAGCCATGATCTGCCTAGGAGAATTGTGCTGTCATTGAAGCAGCTAAAAAAGAAATTGCTGTATATTCACCTCATTCTTTTTATCTGAATTTTCTCACACAATCTGCCCCCAGTCATGATCCAGTCCTGCAGGAGACTTCTTGCCACAGAATACAACATACCAACTCTGTTTGGGAACATGATACAGAACTTGCTAGATTAAATAACCTCATTTCCTTAAGTTCCAGGTATCTGATTTTTGGGACAATGTCAAAACAATCTCTGATGAGATTTCAGCAGTGACCATGGGGGTTTGGTTACCAGTAGGTATTTGACACATTTTTTGCCTCATTCTTGGCCAAGTGCTCCTAAACCAAATCAGAAGTATTGTTTAACTGGCTGCTGATTAATTTTTCAGACAATGTAGTAATCAGCTATCCATATAAGCAGTTAATCAGAACAGTGAGAAAGAAATGACATCTTTAGACCACATTTTATTAGAGTCTAAAGACCAAGTTGGTCCTTAGAGTTCTCATACCAGAAACGTGACTGTTAGCCATTAATCTACCTTTAGGTAGATTTAATCTACCTTAATTGACCTTTAGGGATAGAGACATCTTCCTCAACAAAATCAGACGATACTTTGCAGTCACAAGGAAATAACAGATTCATCTATATATCAGATATATTTTATGAGATTTTTCTATAGGAATTGGCTCACAACTATGGAGGCTGAAAAGCCCCATGATCTGCTGTCTGCAAGCTGGAAACCCAGCATAGCTGGTGATGTAATTCAGTTTGAGTCCAAAGGCCCAAGAACCAGGAACTCTGATGTTGTAAGTTTCAGTCCATGGACAGAGGGGAGATGAGACATCTTAGCTTCATCAGTGAGGCAGGAAAGAAAAAGGGGGGGTGGTGGTGGAGGGCAAATTCTTCCTTCCTCTGGCTCTTGCTCTAGGCAGGCCCTCAGTGTATTGGATGACACCCACCCACACTGGGGAGGGGGTTCTACCTTACTGAATCCATCAGTTCAAATGCTAATCTCATCCAGAAACCTTCACAGACACACCCAGAAATAGTGTTTAATCTGGGCACCCCATGGCCATTCAAGTTGACACATTACCATTACAGATATTCATAAATAAAACCCTCTAGTGCCAGATGTTCAAAAATCCAGGATGATGATGATGGTGATGATTACTTCATCTGAGTTAAACTCTTATTAGAATACTTTGTATGGAAACAATGGGAAAATCGTTGCCCTATTATATTTGTTCTTGCTCAAAGTCCCTTCCAATGTTAAGCTAGAGCCATTCTTCTGTCCTCTTTAACATCACCTGGTCTTCTCTTATGCTTCGGTGTTCTCAGGTTTAAAATGGGTTAATAACACATACCTCACAGGGCTGCTGTGAACATCAAAGAGAAAAAAATATATATTTAAAATAACATGTTTACCATAGAACTTTGTGTGCAGATTATCAATCAAGTGATACACCCCATGGAGAGCAAACATTATTACAGATAAAACATATAAAATACTCTCAAGCTCTAAAATTGTCTACTACATCTCTGTGTTGGACAACTTAATACATTGCACAGGCCTACACCTCCAGGGCAACTGAAGTTTGAAAGCAATGTGTTCATATCAGAGCTTATCAGAATCGAATACACCCACCCCAATGATTCACAGGGCATATAAGAACTGAAACCTCCTTGAAATCAATATGAAATACTCAAATACTTAAATCCATGATATCTAGCTTCTGAGAATCTGTAAAAACACAGTGGTGGTGAAATTGCTATCTCAAACACTTTTATAGTGTACACCTTCCCTCCTACCTGGCTGGGATACAACTTTGTCAATACACTAAATAGTTTTGAATCAACTGGAGCATAATCAGCTCCATGGCCAAGGTTATGCTATTTATTTTAATGTCAGAATGGGAGCTGATGAGATCATTGTGGTCCTTCCATTATCTAGTTATAGAGACACATTTTGTTTTAATCTCTTTCTTCTAAATCAATGTTTGCTACTGGCAGTTCATATCAAAATGACTTTTGGGACTTTTCCATGTTTTCTCTCCCTTTCCTCAAATCAATGGGTGTGAAATGAGGGTTTAGGCGTGTGCATTTTGAAAAAGCTCCCCCTATAAATTTGATGGGCACCCCTGATTAAGAGCCACTCATGAAACTGAAGTGATCTAATCGTTGTATTTTTTTAAAGGAAAAAAATCAGTTACAATTTCACTCAGCTTCCTTCATAATAATTTTATGTTATATATATTGGCAAAATCTTTAATTTTCAGATTTTGCTACAGTAATATCATTTACTCTTGATACAACTCAGGGTTGCAAAACTGAATTCCAGTTCACTGCTATCCTGTAGCCAGCGTAACACCCGGCCTCATACGGGTATGAAACTTCTCTGTTATTGGCCCATGTAGTGGAAAGGGAAAGGTCTTTTTCAGAGTTCATGATCATGGCCTTTGAGTTGTTATTTTCTCCCAGGGATAGAAGGAAAGGAGAGAAATAGCCCACATAGTGATTAGAAGCCTCAGTCACTATGTTCTTTTTAAAATTTTTAAAAATATCAAGTTAGAGGGGCGCCTGCGTGGCTCAGTCAGTTGAGCGTCCGACTTTGGCTCAGGTCACCATCTCACCATTCATGAGTTCAAGCCCCGTGTCAGGCTTTGTGCTGACAGCTCAGAGCCTGAAGCCTGCTTCGGATTCTGTGTCTCCCTCTCTCTCTGTTCCTTCTCCACTCTCATTCCATCTCTCTCTCAAAAATAAATAAAGATTACAAAAACAAATAAAATAAAATAAATTAAAAAATAAAAATATCAAGTTAGAAATAAAAAGGAGTCAATAACCAGCAGCTAGTCAAAACCATGTGTTTTGAGTAGTCTATAAATTAAATGACATATGTACATAATGATATATATGTAATATAACACACACCCCCATTTATACATAAACATATCATGGATATGACAAATATTAATATGAATAAATGTAGAGAGTGCGTGCTTCAAAAAACATCTCAGAATAAAGTCACTTTTAGAACTTGAGAAGTTCAGAGACTTCCTGATTGTGCGACTCTTGACAAGACTTTTTTAAACAACTCTGTTGTGGTACAATGGTTATACCTAAATTGCATACATTAGATACGCAATTTTGTAAGTTTGAAATCATCACCACAATCAAAATTATGAATTTACCCATCACTCCAAAAAGTTTCCTCATGCCTTAACGTAATGTCTCTCAAGCTCCTCTCTTTCAGGTAACCACTTATTTACCTTCGTTAATATTTATTTTTTTGAATTATATACAAATTGTTCCATACAATAAGTACTCTTTTTCTGTCTTTTTTTTTTTGTATTCAACATAATTATTTTGAGATTCATTCATGTTATAGTATGGATCAATGGCGCATTCCTTTTCATGCAAGTATTGTATTGCGTGAATGTACTGGTTTGTTTATCCATTCATCAGTTGACAGACATTTGGGTTGTTTCCAACCTTGGGCTATTACAAATAAAGCCATTATAAACATTTGTATGTAAGTCATTGTTTGGCTACGTGCTTTGTTTTCTCTTGGGTAAATACCTAGAAGTAGAATGGATGGTTCATCTGGCAAGTGTGAGTGTTACTTTTTATAAAACTTCCAAATGATTTTCAAAAGTGTATCGTTTTTCCATTCCCATCAGCAATATATGAGAGTCCAAATACCTCCACATTCTCACCAACACTTGGTATGGTCAATCTTTTTAATTGAAGCCATTTTCATACCACACACGTATTGGTACCTTATCATGGTTTTAATTTGCATTCCCACAGTAACAAATGATGTTGAACTTCCCGCCATGGGCATATTTGCCATCCACTTATCTTTTGTGGTGGAATGTCTATATAAACCCTTCATCCATTTTTTAGAATTGAGTTGTTTGTTTTCTTATTAAGTTTTGGAAATTTGTTATGTAGTGTGCATACAAGTCCTACATCAGACAAGTGATTTACAAATATATTATCCTAATCTGCAGCTTGTCTTTTTATCCTTTAACCAGTGTCTCTTAAAGAACAAAAGTTCTTTTTTTTTTTTTTTTTTGAGAGAGAGAGAGAGAGAGAGAGAGAGTAGCTGCATGAGTGAGCAGCGGTGGGAGTGGGGGAGCAGAGGGAGAAGGAGAGAGAGAATCTTAAGCAGGCTCCACAGAGCCATAGAAGGGCTTGATCTGACAACCTAAGATTGTGAGATTGTGACCTGAGCTGAAATCAAGAGTCAGACGCTTAACCAACTGGGCCACCCAGGTGCCCCAAAAGTTTTTAATTTTGATGTAGTCTGTTTTTTTCTTTTATAGACTTTGATTTGTTGTAATAGCTGATGAATCTTTGCTTAACCCAAGATCCCAAGAGTTTTCTCCCATGTTTTTTTCTGTTTTTTTCTTTTTTTGGAAGTTTTATAATTTTATATTTGTGTCTTTGAACCATCTTCAATATTTTTTTATACAGTGTTGATATGGATTTAATTTTACTTTTAGTTTGCATGTGTATTGCCAGCGGGAGAGTCTGCAGTCTGTGAATGGAGGTCTGGGTTCTTGGATTTCCCATGAAAAGATAATACCCAACAATCCCCACTGGAACAAAGACAGCCACAGGGAAAGCAGCAAGCACAAAGCAGTTGAGTAAAGCAAAAGTACACTCTCAAGTTGGGAGAGCAGGCAAGTTCCAGGAGGTGGCACTGGCCCTAAGTTGTTTAAGGTTTAGGTATCTGTTATAGCTCTCTGGGCTGGGAGGAGCTGAGACTCACAGTGGGGTGGTCTCTAAATGGAGGCAGCTTGCAATCATTTGGGGGACTTCTCCACAGGTTGGGAGCGGGAGTTTTTGACCCTACAAGGTTTGTACCAGAACGGTCAAGGCAGCCTTTCTTAGATGGGGTAGGGGGCTATAACTGCAATGCAAATGCATTATAAGGAGTGTAGGGGTCACCCTGGGGCAGAGGTGGGAGAAGAGAGCACATGCCCTGCACCTGTGGCTCTGGATATGTCAGCCTCAAGGTCTTGGAAGCCACAAGGTCAGCTTCTTGTGCCCCCGGCTGCTAATGTGTAACCTATGTATCACTATCCTTGCCTCCAGCTCATGTCACTAGCATTCCCCCTCAAGGACTTGGGACTCTGCCTTGGGGCATTTCTTCCACTGCTTCTACTGAACGTAGGGATACCCACTTTCTTTAACACCATTTGTCAAAGTGACATTTTTTTTTTCTCCATTGGATTATTAGGAAGAGATTTCTAAGTTAAGATGTATAAATATAAAACAGATTACACCAAAATAAGTTTAAACTTCACTTTTGGAAAAATGCCTGGGTTATTGAAGAGAGATCCTGCTTTGATGTACAGCTACGGTTGATCTTAAGTACAATGGAAGAACTGAAATGTGGAAAAAAACAAACCAAGTCAAACACAACAAATAGGTTTGGAGTTTGTTTTGAACGTGTGGTCCAGCTAAATGACCCAATTGATTCTCAGCTACTTTTACTGGCTGTGTTTCTTATCATTTAGTCAAATATTCACCTATTTTGAATAGTGGATGGTAGCCTACTGCTGAGGACTAGACATCCTACATTATTAAATTTCTTTTCAAGGCATAAGTTACTAAGTTGGAGTAACTACATTATTAGAGGGTATAAAGGGGATTCTTTCTCCCGAACAGGGATCTATCCCGTATTGAGTTTCATTCTGCATATGAACTACAAAGCCCAACTGGTCAAAAGATTTCCTTCTACTCAGTCTATTTTGAGAGGATAAAATATACGACATATGATATTCCTGCTATGAAAATTTCAAGGTCTGCGATGGTTATATTGTATCTTTGTATTCTTTATAAAGTTCATCCTAATTCTGTAGACATGAAATGATATTTGAAGGAAAATATTATAATATTTTTCAGAGTTGCTTTATAAAAATAAAAACATTTTAAACTAAATCACTCTTGCCTTCTCCTTATGAATGCAAATAAAATCCTTAAAAATAGTGTAACTTGAACCAATCAATAAAATGAGAGAAGCCCATAAACCTGACATGCCTTTGATGATCACAACCCCTGATGCTGGAAAATTAATTTTGAGGCTCTACCAAGAAAGCTCCAGTTCCCACAGGAAGCAAATGCATACGCTTGCGTGCACGTGCGTATGCACTTACACACACACACACACACACACCCCTGAGAAGTCATTACTTCTGCTTTATCAAAAAATAAAAGCATGTTTATTGCTTTATAAACAGTTCACAAAGTCTGTATAAAGCAGCCCTATCTTGTCTGGAGTTCCTCCCAAATAAACTTTTATTTTGTTGTTGCTGTCTATATACATTTTCCTTGCATAACTTCTGAGATTTTCGGGTCAACATAATCACCAAACATGGGTATTCAGCTTGGAGTTAATGATCTGACATGATACCTACCAGTATGTCTATCCTAAGATTGATTCACAAAGTAATTTTTTTTATTAATTTCTTACAATTTTGTTTTTTTTTTCACATTGTATTAAAACAACTGGAACCAAGACTTGTGTTTCAGGGTATATGCAACTCATTCATGACCTATCGCATTACTGAACAGTTATAATGGTACATTAGGACATTGTAGTCAATGTAGCGAGTGAGTGCTATGGTCTTTCATAACCCTCTAGTGTTGGAATCCTAATGCCCAATGTGATGCTACAAGGAGATGGGGCTTTGGGAGGTCCTTAGGGCATAAGGGTAGAGTCCTCATGAATGGGATCAGTGTGCCACAAAGAGACCTACAGAGATCCTTACCCTCTTTCACCATGTGAGGACAAAATGAGAATCTTTAACCTGGAAGGTTCTCATCCCATCATGCTGGCACCTTCTTCTCAGACTTGCAGGCTCTAGAACTGTAAAAAATAAATTTCTGCTGTTTATGTTTTGTCTCCCCCATGCATAATCTTTAGTGCCTGACACATAGTAAGTACACATGAATATATACTGAGTGAATAAGTATCTGTGAAAAATCAAGTATGAACAATTCTAATTTAGCATTAATATTCTATAATATAGCAAATTTTTTGAATGCTGATGAATATCTTGCCCATTGGGATAGATTCTAGAGATAAAAAAAAAAAACAGAAAGAAAAAAAAAAAGAACACACAGTATCTGATGTCAAAGGGCTTAGTGTCAATTTAAATTTGGTTAATCCTGAAATATTTAAGGTGATTTTGGAAGCAAAGATCAGTAATTATGACTCATAAATTGGCTCATAGTGTATATTTTTGCAAAGTTTTATAGATCATACCCAATGTCATAACCTTATATAATTACTTTCTTTTTTAATGTTTACTTTTGAGAGAGGTGGAGGGGCAGAGAGAGAGGGGGACCCAGGATCCAAAGAAGGCTCTGCACTGGTAGCCGCAAGCCTGATGTGGGGCTAGAACTCAGGAACTGTGAGATCATGACCTGAGCCGAAGTTGGATGCTCAACCAAGTCACCCAGGTGCCCTGCCTTGTATAATTCTTTACCACATCTGCTTATTACCATTGTCTTCTACAAGCTAAAGGTCTTTACGAGGCTCAGGCTTAGTCTAGTCCTGTCAAATGCAAACATAGGTATAGATAGTGAGATTTAAGCGAAATGAGTAGGGGCGCCTGGGTGGCTCAGTTTGTTAAGTGTCTGACTTGGGCTCAGATCATGATCTCATGTTTCATGGGTTTGAGCCCTGTTTGGGGCTCTATGCTGACAGCTCAGAGCCTTGAGCCTGCTTCAGATTCTATGTCTCCCTCTCTGCCCCTCCCCTGCTCACGGGCTCTCTCTCTGTCTCTCAAAAAGAAACAGACATTAAAAAATTTTATAAAGCAAAATGAGTGGTGGTGTAAATGCTTACCAGGTTCTTTCCTTATTAACTTCCAACACAACAGTTTTAAATAATGTGCATTTTTCACATGACAAAAATTACTGAAAGTTAACCCACCTTCCTTTTCCAGGCAAGTAATGAAACTGATTAAAATCAAGTGAGATCATGATTGATTAAACTCATGATCAGAGAAAACTTCTGGCCTTTATTTATTGTTGAGTCGTTCACGAGACCATAGACAGAATTTGTCCCAGTCAATGTAAACTCCTCAACGATGAGCATTGGGCTGTACATTGTTTTCTATATGGGAAACCAGTGCAAGCTTCATTCATGCCCTTAACTTGACTTGTAATTAGAAAATCTAGACCAGCCAGCCACGTCTTCAAACTCAACTGCAGGAGGCAGAGCTAAATTAATTCTTTTTAGGGTCTCAGTGTCGTGATAGCTACATAAAGGCCAAGTTTAGAGAAAGGGGAACATGGAGAATAGCGGGCAAAATTTCAAGATGGAGAAAGATTATCATAGAAATACAGAGTCGAGGACATCTGCAAGATCTTTGTCATGGCATACATTGTTTTACAGCCCCTGTGGGCACCATTCAAAGAGGTGCTATGACTTGTGAGCTTTGCAAAGTTACGGACACAGGCAGAACACAATTGCAAGTCTTTTAATTCCTAGTTCAAGTTTCTTCCCAGTCTAAGAAGCTTTTAAAAAAAATTACATGCTGTTGCTTTAATAAAAAGTGCCTCCTTTTATGCCTAAAACTGATTGCAAAATAAGTTTCCTTCCCAACACATCCTGAGAACAGAGAGCTTTAAACCATATAGATCTTATATTCATAGAGCTCTGCTTCAAAGAACAATATTCAGAGGAGGGGTACTCATACAAAAGCAAATAAATGTTAAGGCTATTATATAGCTGACTTAAAATTTTAGTAGCAATAGTGTGGTAAAGAAAAATAAATTTCAAGATGTGCGACTAAAAGAAACTCTATTCTTTAAATCTATCAAGCATTCTGGTAAATGTTCCTTAACTTGTCACTGGTGAAACAAATTCAATTTGCCACTTCAGTTCTAGCAAAGTGTCATCAATTTTCTTCTCCTTTTCCTCTCTGTACTCTTTTCTGTGCAATTATCAATTTCTGTTGGCTTCAAGTATCACCAATTTGATTACAGCTCTTCACATGCATATTTCCATTCCCGTTTTTTTTTTCTCTTTCTCTCCAGACTGAAATGCATTGCACTCTTGTATCTGGAATACTTGTGCTTCCAGTTAAACATTGTAAGTATTAAGCACATCTTCATCTCATTTCAAGGCCTTCTTTCCCTGCATTTCTTAATCCACGTGATAGAACTTACACTCTTACTGCTGTCCCATTCCTCACACCTGTTCACATCTGTTAATTCTAGCTCTGGAGCGCCTGGGTGGCTCAGTCGGTTAAGCATCTGCTCAGGTCATGATGTCATGGTTCATGAGTTCGAGGCCCCTGTTGGGCTCTGTGCTGACAGCTCAGAGCCTGCAGCCTGCTTCGGATTCTGTGTCTCCCTCTGTCTCTCCCTTCCCCGCTCACACTTTCTCTCTAAGATAAAATAAACATTAAAACAATTCTGGCCCTAAATCGTTCTTAGATTTGTTCCCTGCCTTTCATTCCCACCACCTCTACATGAGCCCTGGAACTTACCGCCTCCTATATAATTTCTGCGGCTCCTGCTTATTTCTCATACAGCTTGGAGTTGGGGTGACCATGTCATGCTCACTATACAAGGAATATTCTAGAGCTCTTAGGTTGCTCAAAAGCTCTTTGCAGTTGGTACCTGTCTTTTTTAATTTGCCCCACCTCACATCAAGTATCCTAAACTTTAGTTATCCTGTACCTCAGCCACTTAAACATTTTCTAGTTCCCAGACATACTTGGCCCTACATGCTTCTGAGCATACTTGATACGATACATATCCCATTTTTATGTGCTGAAATCCAACATATTCCACTAGATTTGGTCCTCTTGCCTTCCCCATAGAGCAACAAGACAGCTAGTGGAGCAAGTCCCTCTTGCTTTTATGTTTCCATAGCAATCTGTTCATATTCTATTCTATTATTCTATTCTATTCTATTCTATTCTACTCTATTCATATTATATTGTGACTCTTACCAATTGCACTCTAACTATTTGTGTCTCTAGCTTTCCCAAATACTGTGAGCTCCCTTAATGAAATCAGAAACAACCAGAGTGCTTAGAGATTAAGTAACATTCAGTATATGTTTTCTGAATAAAGGAGTAATGATGAACAGGCAAATGCACACATGAATGAAGGAATAATGGGTGAATCAAACACAGACCCTTGATTTCTTGTCTCAGGCACAGACTGCAGTAGGAAATAATTAGAAAATGTACCTAAGCCTGGCACTGTACAAGTAGACTCATATGGGATCTAATATTAGGCAATCAACAGAGCTCTTCTCCACAAATACCACCCTGTGAGGCCCTTGATGCTTGCAATTCTTTTAAAGTAGGGCAAAAGTTTTCATTCTATGATTAGGGAAGAAGATAAGTTTAAAAATACTGCAATCACTAATTCATAGCATGATGGGCAGTAAGGAGTCAATAACATTGAAGTTAATTTCTGCCCCTTATAGAACATTACTACAGATCCAGGCTGCCTGAGTGTAAGATCCAACTCGACAATGTTTGACCAATAGGTAGATCTCTCTGTGATGTGGTTTTCTCACATATAAAACAAGGAGTATATTTATAGGACTATTTTAGATGTGTTATAATAATAAAACTCAGTAAGTTGATAATGTGTGTGTAATGCTTACAGGAGTGCCTTGTACTTAGTTTATGTTTTATAAATTGTTATTTTAAATTTCCAACCATTTATAATTGACATCAGGACTTCTCTGGAGGAAAATGTGTAGTAATAGATAGAACGAGGTTTACCAGAAGATAAGGGAAATGATACAGAAGGGAAATGGGTCAAGGAAGGTAGAACAGGTCTGTGAAATGCAATTTCTTCCCTGGAGTGTAATTGTACGTTTACCAAAATTTTTAATTTGGCACAACAATGATCATATCATTTAATTTTCAGATAATAATAGTAAGGTGATTTTTTACAATAAGAGGGATAGATATTGATGGAAGATGATCAAGACTTAGTTTTCAGGAGAAAAAAAATATTGGAGACATAATTAGGAGGCATTCATTCACAATTGAAAAGAAAATAGCCATTGTTAAAACAATAACAACAAAAACCTGTAAGGAAAGATGGAAAATAGGAAGATAAAGACCTAAGGATAGCTCAGTGCAAGTGAGGGAGAGGGAAGAATGTTACTGAAAATGTCAAACCTCAGTGTAATTCTGTAAAACACAACAACAACAAAATAATAAACAAAAACAAAAACAAGCAAACGAAACCCCATTAATCTTATTGATATGCTGTAGGAGAGGAAAATAGTCCCTTGCCTAAAAAGCAAAAATTACATGCTCAGTTTTTACTTTAAAATGGAGATATATTCAAGGAAAGAAGAGAGAAACAAAGATCAAAGTGGATCAATAATATTGCAATTATGACTTATTTCTCCATCATGTTCCTTATACAAACAAAAATAAGAAACAAAGCATAAGGTCTCCCTTTGCCTAAAAAGACCAGACTATTTGTACAAAACATTTTAGACCATGTCCTACGTTTGTGTTCATTACATACCAGAAAGCCTTTCAGAGAGCAAATTGCTCTCATTTTAGATTCTTATCATTAACACAATTCATACTGATCTGCTGCTTTTTCATCCCATAACAGATAGATTAGCAGGAAATTATAGCCAGGTTGGTAGAAATACATAAATGTAATCTGCATAATATTTATCCAATGTATGACACTATGTATGTATATCATAAAAACATATTAAATATAAATATAAAACATATATTTATATCCATATAAAACATATTAAATACAAACATCTGAAACATATGAAATGTGTTTTAAATGAAGGGAAAACAGAAAAAAACTATAAAAAATAAAAACAAAATTTCAAGATACATAAGCGGTTTGGGACTTGTTAAAACAGGGACAGGCATCTCTGGCTTCAAAAGGGCAGTCCTGTAGTATCTTAGATAATAACGATAATGGATAGTTACATTTACAAGCTTATGATATCATGATAAATTTAAATTATAAAGAAATTATGCAAAATATTTAGGAAAGGTCTCCTGTGTTTATTGTTAAGTTTTGTACTGTGCATATGGAAAATTCACCTATATGAAACATTTTATATGAGGATAATGATGGAAAAACAAGGCACTCGTTTTTATTTAGCGGTACCATTAAAATCACAGCACGATTGTAAATTGCCTTTCTCACATTCTAAGTAGTTGAAAATAGCTGAGCTGCTTCTGATCTCCTATTATGGCCAGTTTTAACAATGAATCTTTTTTGACATTAATTGGAAAACAAAGAGACACTAGAGATTATTATTTTGAGTTGCCTAAATCTTAAAACTCTTTATTAAATTTAATTTAATTCAAATAAAAATTCATTGAAATTAATTAATGGTAAAAATGCTATCAGTTGTAGTGTAACTTCCAATAATAAAGACCTCCGAAATGTTAAGAGGAAACCTAATCGACAATGCCTGGGAGGAAAGAACCTGCCTTTCACACTTTCCCCAACCTGTAAATGTTTCCTCCATTCAACACAAAGAACACAGGTCCCCAGGCCCCTCAAACCATTGGAATCAATCACGCAACTCTTGTAGGTAAAGGACAGAACAAAAGGCTCTCAGGGATCTGTACTGTGGGCTAGGTATGGGTGAGAAAAATAATTTAAGCCTTATTCACAAATCACTGAAGATCCACTCTGAAGCTTCCTTATTATTCACAAATCCATTAATAAAACACACTAAACAGTGGTGCTAAAGAGATGGCTAGATGTTCACTAAAGTCCCTCCTTTTCTTTGGTCAAACAACTAGATGACTTTGCCAGCCTCTTTTGAGATGCAAAACTCCTTGTGACTAAGTTTTTCCCAAAGGAACACAAGTAGCAGTGTGTTGGTCAAATCCTCCCATGGGCGCTGCTCCTTGCTCTTTTCCTTCCTCTGGAAGTACGGACCATGGCAAGGTCTTCGGGAGGGGATGGCTGAGCACTAAGGCCCAAGGGGCCTGGATCTCTGTGTGTGATCCTATGGGGAGGGTTGTCCTGCAGACATTAACCCCAGCGGGTCACTCACATGAGCGAACAGTGAACAATGGTGTTAAACCATCGAAATTTACCATCTATTGTGTTCATTCCCCAGCTTACCTTAACTAATTTGAAAACTGAAGTAGAGAGTTTGGAGTTAAGTAAACCTAACTTTCAATTCCCACTCCCAACTTGCTAAATGTGTGGCTTTGGGTAAAGTCTCTCAAACTGCAAAGACCTCCATTGTCTGATCTTTAAAAAGGGGAAAAATAATACCTAAACCTATGTCAGAGTTTTAATGAGATAACATGTAATATTCTTTTTCTGAATTTTATTTTTTTAAATTGTTTTTTAAGTTTATTTATTTAGAGAGATAGAGAGGGAGTGGGGGATGGGCAGAAAGAGAGGGAGAGAGAAAATCCCAAGCAGGCTCACTGTCAATGCTAAACCCGATGTGGGGCTCGAACTTACAAACCATGAGATCATGACCTAAGCCGAAATCAAGTCTGATGCTTAACCAACTGGGCCACCCAAACGGCCTTCTTTTTCTGAATTTTAAATGAGATAAAATATGATAAAACATTTAACACAGAGCCTAACAAAATACTTAATCAATGGGAGTTATTATAATTAGTTTGGTAATTAAGTACCATAAGTACTCTTCCAGGGAGAGAAAATAGATATCTGAATAGTTTTTAAGACTATGCATCTAAGTACAGACTCTGTCCTTGATATAATCTAACTGGCAATTCAGTCTTCTCTACACGAAAGCTGCTTAAGCAAGGGGATCCTTATGGGTTGATAAGTCTAAATATTTTTAAATTCAAAGATATGACTTTGCATGTAATCCAGACTCTTGAAGGCAAGAACGTAGGACCATCTTTGTGGGTTACCTAATGCTCAAGTGCACACACAACACAAATACACACATATGCACCACCTATTTATTTAATGAAGTATTTTCTAAAGAGGCACCTATATTCCATGTTACCAAGTGAAGGTAAAATGACTCCAAAGAGATAAAAGAAAACAATTACTTCACTGTTCCTAGGAAGGGGATCTCTATAAAATATTTGAGGTTGATGAGAACTGAAGTCCTTATTCTTATTTGTGTTCTATTCGTTCCACAGATAAACTAAAAAGAACAACAACAACAAAAAGAAGTATATAGACAACAGGGGCAAAATGTCATCCCAAATAATACATTGATAATACTTTAAAATAACCATTTCCAGAGGCGCTTAGGTGGCTCAGGCAGCTAAGCACCTGATTTCAGCTTGGGTCATGATCTCACGGTTCATGGATTTGAGCCCTGAGTCGGGCTCTGTGCTGACAGCTCAGAGCTCGGAGCTCAGAGCCTGGAGCCTGCTTCATATTCTGCCTCCCTCTCTCTCTGCCCCTCTCCTGCTCATGCGCTGTCTCTCTCCTCTCTCTCTCTCTCAAAAATAAATAAGAATTTAAAAATAAAATAAAATAACCATTTCCATAAATGAAGTGGTCAATATTAGTTTTAAAGCTTACAGATCTCAAGTACCCTGGAACTTGATTCAATGCCAGTATGAAAGAAGGGTGAAATAAGCAAGACCTTTCCCTTATTTTTTTTTATACCTCTCAATAATAAATTGTAACATGCCTTAGTCTACATCTTTCTTTAGACATATTAGTGCTATTTTGGATTGCAAAATTTTATCCCACCCTACCGGCTCTCCCTCCCACCCCTTTGCCTTTTCTTTCTTCACCATTGTTCCTCTAAACTACAAGACCATCTGTTCACTTGGCAGATGCGAGTCAGTTCTCTAATTGTTGTCATTCTTAGCAGAGTGCAAACCCGGCACAATCCGGAGGACGAGAAGTACTACATTCATGAGTTAGCCAAATGTATATTGTTGTCGAAATTACTTGTCAAAACGTCAAAGGGAACGATATTTGATTTTCAAAGCACAGCATATATCCACCCAGATTACAATATGAGGGCCTTATTATGCGGTTACTTATGCAATGCATCATTCAGATTTTGACGCAAGTAAATGGCATGAGCTCTCACAGGCTCTGATTTCTATTGTGTAGAAGGAGTATAGGAGTTAGTTACAAAATCCTTTGTTCAAGCAGTGAATTGAGAGGTTTTTCTGAAGTATATCAAATGCATACATTTAGAAGACAGAAATCTGTGGTATGAATGCACGTCACTTTTAAACAGCCTCGCTACATGATAACCGGGATTTAAACAATATATTAAATATATTAAAGGTGGAATTGGAAGATTTTCAAGGTGAAAAGCAACAAGATATCGTATTAGGGTTCTACTGCTGCTGTAACAAATTACCACAAATTTATTTACATTTTGTAGATCAGGAGCCTGGCACGGGTCTCCCTGGACTAAACACAAGGTTTCAACAGGGCTACATTTTCAGAGACTGGTGAAGAATTCATTTTCTTGCCTCTGGTAGTTTCCAGAGGCCACCCTGTTCCTTGGCTGTAGGCTGCTTCTCTCTTCATAGCCAGCAACAATGTTGCATCTCCTTGATTTTTCTTCCTAGTCACACCTCCCTGCCTGCCAACAGCTAAGGAAGCTTCATTGCTTCTGCTGAAATCATGTGATCAGGATGAGCTCACCAAGATAATCCAGGTTAATGTTCCCGACTCAAAATCCTTCATCGGAGCCACACCCACAAAGTCCGCTTTTCCAGAGAAGGCATCATACTCACGGGTTCCCAGGAATCTGCTATAAGCATCTTTGTGGAATATTATTCTGCCCACCCACAGCTATCATCCATCTGTGACTCCTCTTTCACAAATGACAAATGGAAAGCATAAAATAGGTTACATTAGCTCAAAGTCAAACACTGAAAAGAATAACACTGTAACCCCAACACTCCAATTCCCTGCCCTTATAAGTGAAATACACTTTTCTTCCTAATTTTACATGCTTCTTCTTGCAAAAAAAGAAATTGATCAAAGGGTTACTCTGGAAAGTGTTTGCACTTCGTACATGTGATAGCAGACCCAAACTATTATTTGATGATACAAATCAGTTACAAGTGAAACTTTTCAGCAATGCATAGACCACCCAGAGTTAGAGTAGGTGTTTAATTAAATTATATACATTGTTGATGACAGCAATGATGACGTCATATCACAACACCTTTCCAAAGGCTCTAAGAACTGCTTTTCATTTCTAATGGATCTAGGAAGTAATCTGAATATACACAGATTAAAGATAGATGAGTAAGAAACCGAACGATTAGAAGTCTGTACATGTAAACCTTCTACACATACTTATTGGATGGCAATTCCAGGCTAAATGTAGAGATAGATGCTGGAGATAAAGGATAAATATGGTATGGAACTACACTGAATGAGCTCAGTGTGATTGGGAAACAGGTACATATATAAATTTTGTACCATGTGTTCTAAAGGTGTATGGAAAGAGAATCAAGGAGGAAGCAGTTAGCACTACAAGGTGTCTCAATATTTGAGATTGGTTTTGAAGGATAACCAGGATTTTGAACATTCCGATAAGTAGCAATACGCTGTCCTTTATTTTCTCAGGAACCATAAAATGATATCAGTTTAATCAAATAAAAAAAATGTCTTGCAAAATTAGCCTCTAGGAAACTTACATGCTTCACATCAAATTTCCACCCAACTTTTCTTCTGTATTGAAAAGTGTAAGTTTAAAGAGAAAGAAAGAAAGAAAGAAAGAAAGAAAGAAAGAAAGAAAAGTAAAATAAAAGTGTAAGTCTGAGGATGAACAATAGCACAATACACTCAGGCCACAGGGTTGCTTTCACCAATAAGCAAACTTTAACTCTGGAGCTGAGTCTGCAGCAGAGGCCCTCACTGACTGTTTAAAGCCACATAAAATATAAGCTTTAGCTCTGGAGAGTGTCAAAACAGATTCTCCTTAATAAAATGTTCACTTGTTTTCAAGAACGGCTAAGCCACATCAAAAGTAGGCACTTTGGGGTGCCTGAGTGGCTCAGTCCATTAAGCATCCAACTTTGGCTCAGGTCATGATCTCATGGTTCGTGGGTTTGAGCCCCGTGTTGGGCTCTGTGCTGACAGCTCGAGGCCTGGAGCCTGCTTCAGATTCTGTGTCTCCCTCTCTTTATGTTCCTCCCCTGCCTGTGCTCTGTCTCTCTCTGTCTCTCTCTCTCTCTCACTCTTTCTCTCTCCCTTTCCCTAAAAAAGAAATAAAAACTTTAAAAAGTTTAAAAAAAACTAGGCACTTTAATTTTGGAATATTCAATAAATAATAACATCATTAGTAATGACTAAGATTTTACAGAATATTTTGGAACGTGACAATATCTCACTATGCATTCAAGTATTCAATAAATATTTGTTAAGCTACTATTATTCACTGGATAGTCTTCTGTGCATTGAAGAAGTGAACTAAACAAGCTGTTCTCTAAGAGAGATGAATATATAATATGGCAGATGATAGGAAGTGCTATAAAGTTAAAAGTAAGAGAAGGTAATAAGAAAATGGCCTAGTGGTGATGTTAACACAAAAGATTTTTTTGTAAGTTTATTTATTTTGAGAGAGAGAGAGACAGAGAGAGATTGAGAGAGAATCCCAAGCAAGCTCTGAACCGACACCACAGGGCCTGACTCAGGCCTCAACCAGGGGTTCCATCTCAAGGACCATGAGATCATGACCTGAGCCAAAGTCAAGGTTAAGCTTAACCAACCGAGTCACCCAGGTGCCCCAAAACACACGATTTCTAGGGAAATACTCTAAGGTCGTCTTTGAGCACAAAACTGAGAAAAGGGAATGAGGAACCTTTACAGAAAGAACAGAAAATACAAATGCCATAGGGAAAGCCCAAATACAGTATTTCTCATGTACACCAAGGAAAGCAATAAGGCCAGAGCTGTGCAGGCAAAGAAAAATGTAGGAGATGAGGGCAAACAAGCAGCCATGGAAGCCTCTATGGAGGACCCCGTAGGATTTTGGTTTCAATGCAGTGGGAACTTACTAGCAGATTTTCAACAGAGCTGTGACATGACCTGACTTACATCTTAAAGAGATTTATCTGTCTTCTGTATCGCACAGGGGTAAGCAGAGAGGTCATTAGAGACCCACTGCTCTTGTCCAACTGAGGTATGAGGATCGCCCCTCTGTCAATATGACTTTGCAAACTGGTTAAATGGAAAATTTATTTCAGTACTTTTTCAAAATGGAGATTGTAGACACATCTGTATTAGTGCAAAATAATAAAAAAAATTGTGAAATCCATGTGGCCAATAAAAGATGTAAAATTTGTAGAATTTTGAATAACTACATAGGATTCTTGAATAACACAAAGATAATTGATACTGAAAACTGTAGATGAGAGTTATTGCCGTTATTATTTGTAGGACATTGTTTAGAAAATACCTACCTGTAATCAATGAAGTGTCACACTTTATTCACCCTCATTTTAAACATTTGTGCTGAATGGTTGTAATTTTTTAGTAAAAGTTCTTATTAAACTATTTATTATGTATATTTCCTATATATATATTAGAAACATACATACATTTTATATGTATATATATATATTAGAAAAATAATGTCTTAAAATTATTGCAACTTATGTATATTGCTAAATAACATTTTCAGATGTAACTCTAAGCATTTTCCTGGGAAAATCAAGATTCACCCGCTATTATCATAATAGTCAAAGCCTAAATCATAACTAACGTGTATTTATACAAATAAAATCACATCCAAACATGCACACTTTAAAGTTACTAAGGAAGTCTTAAACAACTCCATATGTTTAAAATTCCCTTTGGATTCTAATGAAATATTTGTAATATTTAGTTTCTTGGGCCATATGTGCAATCACTTCAAAAATTTCTTGGTAACATGGGTAACTTTTTTTTTTGGTATCGGTTGCTAAGGTTACAGACTTTTTTTTTTTTCTTTGCTATTAACAGACTATATTGGGTCTGTAACCTGAGTCTCCTGGGCTCTCAGATTCTGATTGCCCCATGTCTCATTTTCTAGGCTTTCTTTGTATCCAATGCCGAATTTTCAGATTCCTGCCTTGGGTCAGCTGACACTACTGTGCTTGCTAAGTGTATACACCCTTGTCCTCCATGAATAAGGGCTTGATTGTGCATTGATTAAAATGGCTTATTTTACTGTTAAAGTAAATTACACAGAAATGGCATTTCCTCCCAAACAAAGAAAAATAATACCATAATAACACAAACTTGACACTTCCCTAATGCTTTAATCTGACAATCTCAGCACACTTAACAAACAGCAATTAATTAACCCTTACAACATTCCTGTCAGGAAGGTCTGATTACACCCATTTTACAAATGAAATGCTAAGAGGTAACCCAACTTGAACAAGGTTACACAGTCTGCTCATGACAGACCGGGGACCATAACTCAGCAGCCTTGGCCCTATGCTCCCAGGCAGTCAACAAGCAGTCAACAAGTACTAATCAGGAGAACGTATTGCTTCTGTTTATACTATGAAAAATCCCTATTTTGTAAGAATCCATGGATGGTTATGCAGACAAAGGCTTTATTACATCCATTCGTAATTCGCATCCAACCTTATCACAAAAAGAGAAGAGAACTTGAAAATCCATAAGCACATCTTTTCAAGGGTACTGCTGCCTTAAAAAAAAAAAAAGGCTGTGTTAAATGTCAACCTGTAAAATATGACCAAGTTTGATGGAGGGGTGGAAGGCTAGGTTGCCATATGTGTGAGCTAGAAAGTGTAGCAGTCAATACATTCAATGACTTGATTTTCCTGGTAAATTTTCATCCATGCCTGATAATACAAGGACGATTGAAAGGTTTCTTGGGATTCACATACACAAGCAGAATTAGCCTGTAAAGAAAATATGAAGCCATATGAGAACATCACTGTATACCTCCATCCGGTTGGAAAGCTCTTTTTTTGTAAGCAGTAAAATTTAGTGATTGCGTGGCCAGTCATGTGGCTTCATCAAAAGCTGTGCCTGCGGTTAAATTGGATCCCATAACATCAGTGAGAATGGCAGGCATCGCACTGACATGGTAGCTGTTAAATCTGGAATCATCAAACTTCAGTTGGTTCGTGACATCAAGGGCAGAGAGCCCACATCTTTTCCCTTCTCAGGCTGCTCGGGAGAACATAAACTAATCAAGCCCCTCATTAAAAGTTATGTTTCCTCAGAAGTGTCTTTAATGAGAATCTGATTTTAGTCAAGGCATCCCCTGCCTAACGCTCCATGCTGTGAATGATCAACCACTGATTTGCACTTAGGCCATTATCATAATCACATAATGGCAAAATGTGCTCCAACACCATCTATCCTCTTCTTGACCATGGCTCTGTCTCTACTTATCCCTCTCCCTTGACCCAAAGGAGTTAGCTACCTTGCCTCTACGTGACATTGAATCCCGGGTATTTTCCTGTTCATCAGCCCTATTTCGGGACCGTATCTTCAGGTCATCAGCGCCTCCCACCCAGCCATTTCAACCCAGTCCTCTCCAGCATCTCATCATCTCTCGTTCTCTTGAGGCTGCTGCCACAGCCACTTTTCCACCCTCCAATCCCAGGGCAAAACCACTATCTACTTTCTGTTTCTTTTCCTCAACTCTTGCCTTTCCATTCCAGGAACTTTCATCAAATACAGCCAATCATCTTTTACATGTCAGACCCTGATTTATGATATGTGGACTGAGCGATAATTTTGTCACAGACTGTGCCCTGCAGCAGCTTAGAGTTTAGAGGGATTTCAAATGTGTTAGTTTCCTCCTCTGAATACGGGATCAGAGTATGCACATTGTGTGAAGAAAGCGCAGGAGAGGGTCACACAATTTTTTATGGGAGAGCAGTGGCAAGGAGCCAATGTAGAATCCTCACATCTAACTGACTCCACATGGGCCGCAGCTGTCCCCTGTTCCCTCATCCACTACTTTTTCCTTGCCACTGCTCGTTGTCTAATGTCCTAAACTTATTTCTTTTGCAATTCTACTGTCTCCTCTGAGTAGAATGAAAGTTTTAGGAGGACAGGAATTTTGCACTGATTTGTGCACTAGGTATGGTGCTCAGTAAAAGTTCAAGAAGTATTTGTTGCATAAATAACTGATCCTACCTCCACTTGTGACGTTGACCCTGTCCTGCTTTCCAGTTCTGAACTCTTAACAGTTTCACAACCACACAAGCCTGCTCACTAAATTCTCCTGAACTTAGAGAAAGCAGAGCTTGTTAAAAAAAATACATATAATAAGGAATAAATGTAAGCTGGAAGATCAAATAAAGTCAGTGTTGTGATGAAAACTGAATAGGGAGAATGATTTTGCTATTTTACTTAGTCAGAAGAGGCATCCATAAAGCAGTTGATGCCTTAGTAGAATCAACTGATATAATTCAGTGCAACACAAATTAATATTCATACGATTTTCCTGAAGCTTTGGCTATAATGCAGATTTGATTCAGTAGGTCTGGGGTGGGGCTGAAGATTCTACATTTCTGACAAGCCCAAGGGTGATGCTCATGCTGTGTGCCCAGGGAAGCAGGATATAACTTATAAATTGGAGAAAAGTAGATTAAGGAAAACAGCAATAATGTTAACACAGCAGCTGAAATTCTTACTGGGTACATTAAAAAAGGAAATATAAGTTGAGGTCCATTTGATCAATTACTTGATGGCAATTTGGCCTCAACGGCATTCGATGTATTTTTTTTTTTTTTTAAATAGCTTGACTTAATTATTTATTTCTTAGTCATTATTGAAACATTAAAAATACAGATGAAGAAGAAAAAGAAGTTGCTTATAAATCTATCCACTGGAGAACACTAATTCACTCTCGCTTTTTTTTTTACATCTTAGAATTATTCCATATGTAATTTTTTATAACAATCCTTTAACATTTAATACACAGTTTGATTTCAACAACATTAGCCTGCATAAACTTTTTTGCCATAGAAAGTCACATTTTAATTACCCAATAAATGCCTGTTCACAACGGGAAAATAGAGAAAAAAAAAGATCAGCATAAAGAACAAATCAATCATAATATCAATACCCAATGTATATGCCTATGTAATATATGCAATTTGCCTCTTTCTAGATACTTTTCTATATGTCCTTCTACCTGATTTCACTTGTAATTATAAAAAAAAGGAACTTACTTTACCCAGATTCTTAAGTTTTTTTTTAATTCTATAATATCATTCTAAAGAGCATAATATTCTATTATAAGAAGATACTATTCTTATTCAAACCTTTACTTTAGGTATTCAGAGTGGTTCTGGTTTTGAAAGAAACATCTTTGCATTCTGGACCTTTTTTTTTTTTTTTGAAAGAATAAATTTTTAAAGTTGAAATTACATCAGCGTATTCATTTTTGAAGTTTTTTGGTTTGTTTGCTTTATATTTCTTTTTTGGTGTTTTCTTTATTTTAAATGTAGTCAAAACCACACTTCAAATATTGTTTTATATTTAGAATTTTGCTATCTATGTGAGTATACTCTTTCTACATCTTATCCAGCAATTATTATTTTTTAAAAAACTTTAGCAATATTATATGTAAGAATGTTGTACTTTGTAAATTACTCATGTGGGATCGTTTATACTACTCAAATGTCTTCAGATTATTAGTCTACTGAACTTTTTCATTGTTTCCCTATGGATGCTGATTGTTCATTTTTTTCTAACAGATTATCTTTGATTCAAATTAGCTACACTGCCTTTAACAAAGTGATAATAGTTTACATATAGGTGGTAGTTACTCTGTGTACAAGGCTAAGATTATAATATTCATTAGTCGTTTTGTTTCCTTACAACATCTAATGTTCAAATTTACAAATTTGAAAAATCTCTTTATATAATAGGAATATTTACCATTTGTACATCGTATATGTTGTCATTTTCTCGCAGTTTGTAATTACTTCTTTGCCTTGTTAACGGTGCCTGTTTCTTTGTTTTTTTCTCCCTCACGTACAATTTTTAATAATACATTACACAGACACACCTTTTTTTCCCATCCTCAATAAATAAATGTTAGCTACATTTTCTCCTAACTCTTTTATGATTTAATTTCTTACATTTAATTTTGTATTCCATGAGGGATTTACTATGGTATATGCTGGAAAGAGAATTCTTAATTTTTACATACAAACAATAATCTATTTGTATCTAAGATCTAGGTTTTCAAATAACCTACCCTTTCCTTACTGAACAAACATCATCAGCTTTAGTATATTCATAACTTTATTCATAATTTTTTATTGTTTATAATTTTCTTTTCTCATCTATATTTATAATATAGAAGAGTGCATTTGCTGATATTACTTGTCTTTTTTTCTAAAAATTATTTGGCTGTCATTACATAGAAAAAGGTAGAAATTGCTAAATTCATTCATTCATTTGGAGAAAAATGATACATATCGATTGTTAATCTTCCAACCCAAGAGCATGGTGAATCATTTTGCTTACTCAACTCTTCTATTATGGTCAACAGTAATACATTATAATTTTATTTAAAGAAACATGCATTCCTCATTTAGATTATTTATACTTTGGGTTATGATGAGTAACTTATTTTCTTTATTTTCACCTTTTTATGGTCAGTCTTTAGCAGAATAACTTATTTTATTTGTAATTTCTACAACTAGCTATCACATTCAACTCGCTAATTGTAGTACTTTTCAGTTAACTTGTTCAGGTTTTTCAAGGTAAAGCGTAAAATTTACAAATAATGATAAAAAAAATCTCTCTCAAAAATAAATAAATTAAAAAATTAAAAAATAAAGGGGGAGCACCTGCGTGGCTCAGTCAGTTGAGCATCAAACTTCCACTCAGGTCATGATCTCGAGGTTCGTGAGTTCAAGCCCCACATCAGGCTCACTGCCGTCAGTGCAGAGCCTGATTTGGGTCTTCTGTCTCCTTCTCTCTGCCCCACCCCCTACTTTCACACTCTCAAAAATACATACATACATACATACATACGTAAATTAATTAATTAGATTAAAATAATAAAATAATGATAAAAATTTATTTTCTTCTGTCAAATTCTTGTTTATTTTATTGTCCTATTATATTGGTCAGAAATCGGAATATAATGCTGAAGAAGTGGTGGCAGCAAATATCTATAATTTATTCATATCCCTAATGATAAAGTATCTGGTGCCGTGCCATTTGACTAGTGGTGGTGACTATTTGAGAGAGATAGGTAATCTTTATCATTTTAAAGGCACTTCCTTTTATTAACATATTTATATGTTAATCTTTTAGTAAAGAAAAATGGTTTTTAAACTTAATTGAACATCTTTTTTAGCATGCGCTGATGCTAATATATTTTCCCTTGTGGTTCTTGTATGATAACAGATGCCATCAATAGATTTTGTAAATATGGAACCACTCTAGAATTTCTGGAATAAATCCTAGTTGGTACAATTTATTAATCACTACTAGGAAGTATTAATTTAAGTATCTGGGATGCTAATATTATATTTAACATCTTTTCATTAAATTTATGTGAGGCTGTTTTTTGTTTGCTTTATTATTTGATCTTATCAGATTCATAGAGAAGGTGAATTGATTGAGAGGCTTTAACTATTTTCTAAAACTTTTAAAATATCATGAGACAAATCTCTTGGAAGTTTATTGAACTGGCATGCAGTAATTGCCTAAGGCTGCAGTAAGAATTAACCACAGATTGGGTGATTTAACAGAACAGTTATTGATTCTCTCAGTTCTAGAGGCATGAAGTCTGAAAGCAAGGTGTTGGTAAGGCCATACTCCCTCTGAAGGCTCTAAGGAAGAATCCTTTCCTTCTTCTTGGCTTTGGTGACTCCCGGCAATTCTTAACCTTGCTCGGCTAACGGCTGAATCACTCCCATCTCTGCCTCCGTCTTCATATGAGCTACTTCCCTGTATGTATCTCTGTGTGTCCTCTCCTTTTCTTATAAGGACACTATCATTGAATTGAAGGCAAACCTTAAACCAGTATTATCTTACCTAATTACATCCGCAAAGGCCGTGTTTCCAAACAAGGTCGTGTTCTGAAGTTCCAGGTGAACATGAATTTTGGAGGGGACACTAGTCAATCTACTACATAGCCCATACAATCCTATGGATCTGATGCCTTTTTCATTATTTATTTATTTATTTATTTTGCCTATATATAGATGAAAACATGCCATCAAAAAGAAAAACAAAATGAATCAATATACTCACTCTTGACCTCCCATGTTTATGGTATTAGCATATCAGATGATTAATTAAAACATAATTCAACAGAATTACTATAGCTTTTAACATTTATTGTACAGTCGCATATGTAGAACCATTCAAATTGGTTTGTAAACACAAATGGACCTCAGTCAAAAATATTTTAAAGCTGTGCTTAGAATTTGTCCATTTTATCTGCTCAGCGTTTGATCAGAACAGAAGCCACTTCTTGTATTCCAGATGCGATGGTTTTGATGTTAATTAGCGCTTACATGATCATTCCAACAGCCAAGGGAGTAGAGGCCAGGGAAGCTACCACTGTTGAAGGTCATGAGGGGATGACTACCAACAATCTCATGAGGTGACACTAAAACTCTCAACTTGCAAAGCCCAAGTGAGTGGATATCAATAGCTTTAGGGAAGCCTCTGGGCCTTTGTATATCTGCAAGTCTGGCTGGGGCAACCTCCAGAAAATAGTGGCTTCTCATTCACATCTACCTTACAAGTTCAGCATGAGCTCCTCTCATTGACAGTTTTCAAGCCAGGACCATAAAGGAAAGGTGACTCTGGGAAACAGGGTTTCTTCCTTTCACAGGTGTGACAGGGGTGCCAAGTTGGCATAAAGCCATCTGGCATTTCTGGAACCATGTAGATCATTCCTGGTGCCCAGCAGTGCTCAGGGACTCAGATGGATGAGGCCTTTGGTTATTTAGCCATTGACTATTCTCTAGTTCTCTTACATACCGTGAGGAAACAGAGTTGAGAATCTTACCTCTAAAATAGCGAACTTACACAGACACGTGTATTTTATTATTTATGTATGTATGTATTATTGTTTTTGATGTTTATTTCTGAGAGAGAAAGAGAGAGAGAGAGCGAGTGGGACAGGGGCAGAGAGAGAGGGAGACAGATGATCTGAGGTGGGCTCTGTGCTGACAGCAGAGAGCCCAATGTGAGGCGTGAACCCCATGAGATCATGACTGAGTAAAGTTGACACTCGACCAACTGAGTCACCCAGGGGCCCCCAGACACCTGTACTTTAGATCTTTAACCCAATTATTTGCTCTTTGAAATACTGCCCTATCTGCTGAATGTTTCCAAGTGAAACAAGGGTAATAAGGAAGATTAAAAAAAGAACCTAAGATTCTTAAACATATAATTATTTTTTATATTCTTGCTATTATATTTGTAAAGACACAATTAAACAATAAAATTTATAATACATTAGCTATCATAACTGTTGATATGTATGAAATTTCAGAGGCATCTATTTGCCTAAATATAAACATTATCAGCAATATTAAGCTATTTATTATATACTATGTACCAGTCACTGAAATCTAATAGCTTATTTAATGCTCTCAGCAACTCTATTAGGTAAGTACTAAATGTCAAAACCCACTTTTTAACCATAATGGTTCTGAGAATGGTAAAAAGTAAAATGATTCTTAGAAGCCAGATGAGGAGCTTCTGGGTCACTCAGTCTAACTCTTGATTGCAGCTCGCAGCTCAAGTCATGATCTCATGGTTCATGGGATCAAACCCATTGAACGCAACATCAGGCTCTGTGCTCACAATGCAGAACCTGCTTGGCATTATCTCTCTCTCTCTCCCTCTTCATCTCTCTCTCTCTCTCTCTCTCTCTCTCTCTCTCTCTCTCAAAATAAATAAAGAAGCATTTTTAGAAAAAGAACCCAAATGAGAGTGGAATCAATCTTTCTATTAATTGGACAGATAGCTGCTATTCATTAAGTCACACAGTTTATTTTGTAATGAGTTAAAGGCCTAGGTTGCCAAACATAATTTGATGAAATTCTTCTTAAAAGAGCCCATGTGGTCAATTTGTCTCAAATATTTACATTAGGGTTTATTTATCCAAGCGTTTGTTCATTATATATCCCTCCTTTTACAAACTAAGAAAATGAATCCTGCCTTTTTTAAATTAAGAACTCTTCTATAGTCCATTTTATCACTGGTGAGCAAAGAAGAACCTCAAATCATCAAAGAAATTCAGTCTCTTATTTTAAGGTCTTGACCTCTTTGGAGGATAAACAGAGCTACTTCCAGCAAAGGAAGGAAAGTGAAGAGAGCTCATAATTTAATGTCAAGCATGTCAGTTTAACTAGAAATGTTCAAATCTTAATAGACTGTAAATCAGGAGATCCTATGACATAGTAATTGAGTTAACATTAGCCTTTCACCTTCATAAGCTCGGGGATGAATCTGACCTAGGTTAAGGGGAAGAAATTCCATTAATTTTCAGGTGTCCACTGGTCTGTGACCCAAAATTGCATTAGCCCCACTTTGGTTAGAGATGGTTTACAGTCAGAGAATTCTAAACACCCTAGGTCACGTTTTGAAATCACTCCTATATGTACTGACAGGGGAAGGTGTTAAGAAACAGAGGAACATTAACTCAAAAGACATCATCCACTCTGGAAGCATATTTTAAAAATAAGGTAAATTTCGAAATATAATCAACAGGATTTTTCAAAATAAATATATAACAAATATAATGTATTTTGTATCATATTGTTTTATAGTACTAATATTTACAATAATAATTTTTAAAGTTAATTTTTGAGAGACAGAGAGACAGAGCACGAGCAGGGGAGGGGCAGAAGGAGAGGGAGACACAGAATCCAAAGCCAGCCCCAGGCTCTGAGCTGTCAGCACAGAGCCAGATGTGGGGCTCCAACTCACGAACTTAGAGATCATGACCTGAGCTGAAGTCCAATGTTTAACCCACTGAGCCACCCAGGCACCCAAATTACAAAATTTTTAAACCATATAGTCTTTCATCCCATGTGTTGTGGGTATCAAATACACGCCCACAGTAGAGAACTTGAACTGATAAGTAATGGGAAAATAAAATGGACTAAAGTACATGTAAATGTGTTCAAAGCACATGTAATAAAATAAATGCAAAATAACCTGGAAGGCGTATCATGTTTTGCCAACAGAGGAATAAGAGTACTCACTGTTATAAAAGCAATCACTTTCATAAATGAGTGAAGTGGGTATAAGTGGGGGATGTGAGGGCAATCACCCCATTGATTGCCAAGGTTGATTCGGCTGATCTAGCTGGCTAGACAAGTGTCCCTTTCCTCCTTCACTGCTCTACGTGTATCCCTCCCCAGGCTGCATGCTGGGTCGAAGACCTTCACTGATAGAGGATGACCATTTTTTGGTCAAGGGTATATGAGTGTCTGAGCTCCCCCTGCTAGAACATCCAAACAAGCTCTCAAGGTCCCTTTGGAGGAGAATGTAGGGTAATCAAGCTTCCAGGACTCCAGACATGTCCAAACAAGGAGCTGAATGTGGCAGTCTGCCTTTTAGAAAAGAAAAAGAAAGAAAGAAAGAAAGAAAGAAAGAAAGAAAGAAAGAAAAAAGAAAGAAGCATAAGTTGGTAAAACTTCTCAAAAATGATTTATCAGTATATGCCCACATATATTAAGCATTTAATACTCTTCACCAGATTGTTCTCCTTGAAGGAAACTTTCTTAAGAAAATTATTCAAACATAGATCTATGAGAAAAGTATATAGAGCATATTTGATTCAATATTATTACAATGATAAAAAGCATCCCCAAATCTAAAACTACAATAAAAGAATAAAATTAAGATAGAGTGTTATCTATATAATGGAATATGATGCAACAAATAGCAAAAGGTTAGGAATTATATCATGAAAAGGAAAGCAGTGGTGGGATAATCATTATGGAAAAATGTAGAATAAAATTGCTTTAAAATATGATCTCAAAGTTGTAAAATAAAATTTGAACCTATTTTAGAAAAAAACTAAAAGGGAGTCAAATGCATTTTTAATAGTGAGTATTGTTGGGGCGCCTGGGTGGCTCAGTCGGTTGAGCTTCCAACTTCGGCTCAGGTCATGATCTCACGGTCTGTGAGTTCGAGCCCCGCGTCGCGCTCTGTGCTGACAGCTCAGAGCCTGGACCCTGCTTCAGATTCTGTGTCTCCCTCTCTCTCTGACCCTCCCCCATTCATGCTCTGTCTCAAAAATAAATAAACATTTAAAAGAAATAGTGAGTATTGTTAACTTTGAGATTCTGGGAATGTGTATTTGTGATGTTTTAATTTGGAAAATTAATACAACGAGCATATTGTACTTTAATATTAAGAAATTAGGACATGCCTATTAAAAACGTTTTATTTCCTATCCTTTTGCTTCAGAATGGCCCAGTAGCTAAACCAAATATGAAAAGTTCAAGTATGATACTTTAAAAAAATTGCTTGTACAGTAGCAGATAAAATTTTATAAAAATTAGTCATCTTAAGAGCTATCATGCCAGAAAGAGTAAACACAAAATGTCATAAGTAAAATTATATTTTTCTTTGGTTCTAAAGTTATTATTATAAGCAATTTAAGTTAAGTGTATAAATCATAAACTAAATCTACAAGCTGGAAATTCTTTGGCTCATTATACATTATTCGGTTGCTCTTTCTACGTGCGAGAGCATTCTCCCCTCTCCCCGCTGAACTCAAGGGTTGTATAGTGTAAGCTTAGTGGGATCTTCTACTATTTCCAGGTCAAAGAGGCTAATAAAACAATAAATGAGACTCCATGACTAACTCAACCATGCATATTTGGTGAGGCACAGGACAATTTTCTTCCCATATAGTTAAGGGTATTTTGATATTATGGTTAAATAAGTGTCATTAGTCACAATTAACAGTTGCATAACCCTAATTATAATTCTCCCCATTGATACTTTTTATGCTTAAATGGATACATGAACTACTCAAGACTCAGAGTGACATGTTAGAAGGTCAGAGGCAAACCATACACCCAAGGAAAGCCCTCTATAATGACTTTCTTTTCAACTTATACTTACTCCTTTCACTTCTCTGACTCAATCATTAGAGAGTAACAAAGCCTATAAGGTAAGCCATGGGCCTTTTCCATGTTTAGTCAATGACAACTTTAATTAACTGTCAAAATCAGAGTGGTGATAATGTTAATAAAAATATTTGGAGGGAAAGTTGGCACAGTGTCTGGTTATAAAGGAAAAGAGTATAAACAACAACAATAACAACAAAAAAAACCAGAAAATGACCTTCACTTTTTTTTCACCTCTTGAAACAAGAATTTGAGAGAGAGTTGGGGGTCACCATAGCAAAAGAAGTGATAGAAAAAGGTCAAAAGATACACTCTTCCAGAGAGAAAACGAATGGATTTTTAGCATATGTGTATTTTAAAAGCCCTTTTTATCTTCTCTGTACCTAAGGGAGCTTTTCAAATGTTCCAAGAAGCCGCCTGGATGCACTTACCTGGTAACAGGTGGACAGAATGAGGCATCAGTCTCAGAATGTCACTGCATATTATGTTTCCAATATGCTCTTCTAGTTTTAGCAAGTCGGCTGCAGTGAAGGTGCAAAACAAACACATTTTAGGCTGCCTCTGATTAAACTAATGATAAACCAATAACTGCTGTTAGGAGAAGAGGAAAAAAAAATACTAAAGTTCAGGCTGTTAGGATGCATTCCATCTCCAGTTAAAGATTTTCACGCCCGATAAGATTTCATTTAAAGCAAAGATTAAGCCATATGTCGTTTTAGTCATTGATATTTTAATTTGCATATGCCGATCTCATGTATAGGAAAACTGTTCTAAATCCGTAGAGTGGGCGGTACTTAGCAATTCAGGGGAAATGCAGATTGGTAGTCAAATGACTTAGAACGCGGTGGCTTTACAGAAACATAAATGTTGGTGATTGATTCTGCCCTTCTGTTACATGAAGGTGCCCTCTTTATACCCTCTGCCCAACCACTTCCCACCAAAGCCAATGAGACAGAGGACAGGTGGCATTCCTAGTAGAATGTGTTCACTTGCCTAGTTCTCTTTTCACCCATCTATTCTTCCAAATATCCTTCTAACCAATGCATTTTAACAGCATACAGCAAACAGAGTTAGTGGTTGAGGCTGGACAAGTTAAGAAAACACAATAAGTTAGACATTTTCGCTTAAAGATCTGCTTCAGTGGAAGTCTGGACAATGCAATGAGAAAAGACCTGTAGCAAAAGCAGATTCTCTCGTCAGCCGAGACCTGCAGTGATGGTAGTGAATTCCCAATTACACACAAAATAAAATGTCCTGTATTTTGATTTTAATAATACAATTATACTATTGGTACCTCTTTTATGTTGCAAACACATAGGCTGGTGAAACTGTGAAACCTTACAAAATTTAGGTTTTGGGGGGCATTTGCTTTGGATTTTAGTATCCAAACATAGAAACCATCTTCCATGAGATTAGGAAAGAGGATACCAGGTATCTTTCAACTCGTGACCATAACCCACGTCAAAAGCAGTTCCAACATTTCTGTACCTCTAGTAATAAATCACAAATTTAAAATACATGTATATATGTATGAATTCATATATGTATTCATCTACATATATGTATATATTTAAATATATTTATTAAATATTTATATGGCTATATATATATATAATAACTAATATTTCCTGGATATCTTAAAGCATGATTTTAAAATGCCAAACCTGAAGCAAATAGGATTATTATTTAAAGTTATCATTAAATAAGTAATTTTTTAAAATTTTTCTTTCCTCTCCATGTTCATTTATGTAATTAACAATAATGGGCACACTCACTCAGTTGTGTGTTGCTTTATTAATAGAAAAGACATGCTGTTTTATGTAATAAAATTGTGTAAACATCTCTCACAAAACCTATGCTCTCACGCTTCTCCTTTATTTACATATCCAACTGATCAGGACAAAGATGAAAGCCTGTTAACACTTACCATAGACCTTAGAAAAAGTGATTTTTCCCTCATGAAAATATGACAAAGAACCGTTTTTCACATTTGCTGAATGAGAAGTAAACTAATCTCTTTCTGTTTAGACACCTGTGTTTTCCCGTATTGATGCAGTCTGAACTGTTGTCCTTGGTGCTAAGCAAACTTTAATTTGGTATGACCTCCAGCAGGTCTGCTTTTAAATCTGTAAAAACGCCAGCTACAAAATCACTTGCTCAAAGACCTCTGCCTGGGGGTAAAAAGAGCCACCTCACATTAAGGGTACCTGGAGTAAAAAGACACCAGACAATGGCTTACTGTATTTCAAAGACCAAGTAGGCACTGCAACATCGGTAGTATCTTGTTCCAAACTAAGTCCAATGACACGTCACAAGCATGCATACAGTTTAAATATTTGCCAGTTTTTCCGACATTTTGTGTGCTCAGTTGCACCCTTTAAGAAGTTGAATCTCATGGTGCGGCTATCGGTCTCACATGTGACGGTCAAGGAAAATATTCCTTTTCCAAAAGAATTAGTGCAACTTGTTGAAAGATGTGAAAAGGGATGTCACCCCCAAATATCAAGTAATCTGTGAAACGAATTTAGAAATACTAAAGAGAGCTTAATGTTGATTTCAATTTTTAAGATTTACACGATAAACTCTACTGTTGTTGACCCATGATCTCTCCTATCAATTGCATTTGGTAGCTCCATCATTCGCCTTGCTGAGCAGCGACTGCTTTTCTCCTCCTTTCTCTGCATGTCCAGTTTCCTTTGTCTCTTAATATTGCTCCCTAATCATTTCTCCATCATCTCCATTCTCCCCCCCCACCCTGTGTCCATTGCTCATCATGCCTCACTGATGGCAGATCTAGCCCATACCTACCTCTCTCATTTTTTCAGAGTTCTCTGCTTTTTCTTTATGTGATAGCAACACTGGATTCAGTTCAATTCCCTCAACATCCATTTGGTTTAGTTATTCATCCTTAATGGCCATCTCTCCATTTGCCTATTATTATTATTATTATTTCTAAGAGGGAGCTCAGAAGTAAATCTTCTCGGATTTCCTTCACCTTTAGTTTTATGGCCCTCCTGTGTACTCCCGTAACATCAAGTCCATCCCCATTATTATAGTTAATACACTGAATTGTAATTATTAGCTTCAGTGTCTGAGCTTTTTGAAAACATGGATTTTCTTTATTGTTCCCAGTACCAAGTAAGAGTTTCTTGAATGAATAAATCCCCCAGTTTCAGAATTTATAATGGATACTTTTCTATTAATCATTTAATAAGAAATAAAATTTTTATGGGGCGCCTGGGTGGCTCAGTCAGTTAAGCGTCCAACTTCGGCTCCAACATGATCTTGCAGTTGACGAGTTTGAGCCCTGCGTCCGGCTCTGTGCGGACAGCACAGAGCCTGGAGCCTGCTTCTGATTCTGTGTCTCCCTCTCTCTCTGCCTCTCCCTGCTCATGTTCTGTCTCTCTCTGTCTCAAAAACAAAGGTAAACATTAAAAAAAATTTTTTTAAAGCAATAAAAATTTTAGAAAAAATACATATTTTCTTCATACCTACATATCTTCCAGTCAAAGGAAGAGCCTACCTCTCAATACTTGAAAGGAAAAGCTAAACCATATGACTTGATTATCTAAGGGAAGTTGGGCTTGTATGGAATAGTCTTAATGGAGCAAAGAGCTGATCTTGTACAAGGCTATTAGAGGTGATGGGTCGGTGATCTTTCAGAAGCAAGAGTGTGGCTCCTAGAGCCAGCTGTTGCTGACAGCTGACTTTCACTCGTGGGGGTGGCAGTAAGCAATGGGCTTTTGGAAGCATGGTTAATTATGTGAAGTTGTCGCTAAATGATTAGGATCTAAAATCAATAAAAATTGATTCAGGCAACAGTTTTTTCCCCTCTCTTGAGCATATGACTGTTTTATTCTCCCTGTTGGCAATGTCTTTTTTTCACATCCTTGCACCTGTTTAAGAATGCCAAAGTGGGGCGCCTGGGTGGCGCAGTCGGTTAAGCGTCCGACTTCAGCCAGGTCACGATCTCGCGGTCCCTGAGTTCGAGCCCCGCGTCAGGCTCTGGGCTGATGGCTCAGAGCCTGGAGCCTGTTTCCGATTCTGTGTCTCCCTCTCTCTCTGCCCCTCCCCCGTTCATGCTGTCTCTCTCTGTCCCAGAAATAAATAAACGTTGAAAAAAAAAATTAAAAAAAAAAAAAAAAAAAAAAAAGAATGCCAAAGTATGTGCTTTTAGTGTCCTACTTAGATGCCATTCTTTTCTATTTACTAAAGTAAGTTCTCCAAGACGTTTAAGTATGCAATAAGAATGCTATTTTGCTACATATACTCGAAGGCAGCATTGCAAAATTTTAGGAAATGTAAGTAACACTTTATTCACAGAACATTCGAGTTACCTCTCACCATTATACCCTTTAAGTTTTTTTTTTTAATGTTTATTTATTTTTGAGAGAGAGAGAGAGAAGACACAGCACAAGTGAGGAAGGGCAGAGAGAGAGAGGCAGGCACAGAATCCGAAAGAGACTCCAGGCTCTGAGCTGTCAGCACCAAGTGCAACGCAGGGCTCAAACCCATGAACCATGAGATCATGACCTGAGCCAAAGTTGGATGGCTCAAACGACTGAGCCACCCGGCTACCTCAATTATATCCTTTTATTTACTGAGGTTTTATTGGCTAATACAATAAAAGGTGGTTTTATTGGTTCACTTTGTTGTTATCCCCAACAAAACTTTTTTTCCACATGGCACAAAGATTTTATTGGTCACCTATGGCAGGACTTACATGTTCCTCGCTCCTATCTTTCTATACACTCCATAATGAATTCACTTCTACAGGAACTCATGTGTCTCACATTCATCACAATTCATCCAAAGATATGACTTTGATGGGAGGTCTTCTCCAGCTAAAATAATTCATTGATTCCTTTATTTACACAGTTTATTAAATATTATTTAATCAACATATTATTGCATTCAATATTTTTTCATGTACAAGTGATCACACCTCAAATAGACTGCTAATATTCTATGAACACATATTACCCTATGGAAAAGCACTTTGAAAAATATTTTAAGCTATTATTATGGTTTATTATACCTAGTGCAATACAATCAATTTACGTACAGAATTATTTTAGACAAAAAGTAAGAAAACTATATATATATAGTATAACACATGTACATAGATACATACACGCAGGTACAGGGAATATGGGATATGAAGCATAATAGAAAAAGGAGCTAAAGAATATGATCTTTCTTTCATAGCAATCAAGTAAGTTGCCATCTGAAAATATTGGTAGCTCACTACTACCCCAAATTGCCTGTAAGTGTAATGATAATCTTTTGGTAGAGAGAGTAATAAAGGAAGCAAAAATAATAATTGAAACCAAGCTTCAGTTGAAAACTTATGAGAATTCCAATCTTACCATTTGGAAGTATAAATTCAAGATTTATCGCCATTTACTAAATCTTTTAATTTATCATCACAAACAAAAATGTCTTGGCTGTAATTCATACATAGAATGTGAAATTTAGAACAAATAACCAAAAAAAAAAAAAAAGAAACTATAAAAGAACTCACACTTAAATTTGTTTTTCACTTTTTCATATTAATTAAAAAAAAATAGACTTTAAGCACAAAGTCTACAATGAATACGTTTCCCCCCATGCCACTCAAGATTTTTAAGGCTGTTTTAGCCTTCGATAACCCAAATATTGCAACCTACCATCTAAAACATAACAAATAGGGGCGCCTGGGTGGCGCAGTCGGTTAAGCGTCCGACTTCAGCCAGGTCACGATCTCGCGGTCCGTGAGTTCGAGCCCCGCGTCGGGCTCTGGGCTGACGGCTCAGAGCCTGGAGCCTGTTTCCGAGTCTGTGTCTCCCTCTCTCTCTGCCCTTCCCCCGTTCATGCGCTGTCTCTCTCTGTCCCAAAAATAAATAAACGTTGAAAAAAAAAAATTAAAAAAAAAAATAAATAAAATAAAACATAACAAATATATTTTGCTAGAACAGATTTACTCCATTAATGAGGCAAGAATTACAAGGCAACAATCTAAGAGCACTATTAATTTATAAAATCTGTTTCATGGTCTATCTATCTACTTTACCAAAAAGTGTGTGATCTGTATAATTTAATTTTCTTTTAAAGCAAATACATTAAAAAGTTAATTAACATATTTGCATTAAAACATTATCTAGGGGATTCTAACATTTCTTCTAGAACTCTTTATCAAAATGGTGACATAGAAGCCACCTGAATTTCCTTTGTCTGGCAGATGCACCAAATATGTAACCACGGGTGGAGCGGTTCCCCCAGAGAGAGATCCAGAAAAGAGTGTGTGACTCCTGCATGTTGGACAACTGAGAAAACACCCACACTGAAATGGGTAGAAAAGGCTGAGACATCTTCTGGCCATAAACTCCACCTGGGTACAGTGACAGACATTTGGGACAGAACCCCTAATTCCCAGCTTTTCCCTGAGGAGGAAAAGATTTGGACCACACATCTAGTACCTAAACTTTTAAACCTGTCAACCAGTGGCTGGGACCCCAAATTGCTTAGCTCTGAAAGCCAATGATTTGTGCTCATGAGTCCCACACAAGTATAACAAACAAAGAAGGAATTAACTGTAATGCTAGCACTCACCGTGGTTCAGCACAGAGGGGACCATCTCCCAGTTTTTCCTTGCAAGGGCTTTGACTGCATACATCCCAGCTGCTGCCTGAGGGTTTAGCTACTGATCAGCCAGCATCTGGGTGCTTACCACAAGCTTCACGTTGGGAAACTTACAAAAGTCTAAGCACACTTCTCACTACCAGGAGCCATTAGTAGCAAAGATGGAAGATTGGATAATCACAAAAGTTTCAGAAACAAGCAGGAGCTCAGACCAGACTGATTGACAAGGTTCCTTTACACATGACCAGTCTGTCAAACCTGGAAGGCGTGACTATTTTATTTAATATTCAAAAAGCAACATAAAGAGACAAGGAAAACCAAAACACCAGATGAAAATATTAAAAACAAAAGCAGATAAATCTCCAAAAACTGATCTTAATGAAATGGAGATAAATGATTTACCCAGAGTTCAAATGATCACAAATATGCTCACCAAGGTTATGAGAAATACATGAATAAAATAAGAATTACAACAAAGAGATTATATTAAAACCTCTACCAAACAGAAATCATAAACCTAAAAAATACAAGAACTGGGCTAAAAATTCAATGAAAGAGTTCAGCATTAGTCCACATTAAGCAGAAGAAAGAATCAGTGAACTTAATGACAGGGAAGTGGAATTCATCCAATCAAAGGAACAAAAAGAAAAGGAAGAATGGAAAAAATAAAGACAGCTTAAGAGATTTATAGAATACCATCAATAATACCAATATTGGCTTTTTATGGGTCCCAGAAGAAGAAGAGAGAGAGAAAGGAACAAAAAACTTATTTAAAAGAATAATGACAAGAAACTTCTTTAACTTGGAGGAAATGACAGACTCCAGATCCAGGAAGTCCAAAAAAATACCAGATAAGGTGACTCTGAAGAGACCCACATCAAGATATGTTATAATTAAACTGTCACAAGTTAAAGACAAAGGGAGAATTTTTAAAAATAGCAGGAGAAAAGCAACTTGCTACATATAAGAAAACTCCAATGATTATTAGTGGGAATTTTGGGGGAAGTTTTGCAGACCAAAAAAGAATGGGTTTATATACTCAAAGTGCAATAAATAAATAAATAAGGTAAACAACAGGAACAACAAAAACTGTCAATCAAGATACCCTAACTGGCAAAGCTTACCTTTGGTATTAAAGGAGAGCTCAAGAGTCACCTAGGAGAACAAAGGCCGAAGGAATTCGTTGTCATAAGACTGGCCTTACAAGAAATGTTAAAGGGAGTTATTCAAGTTGAAATAAAATAAAATCAGTAATGGGAAAACACATAAACGTATAAAAATCACCAGAAAGGGTAATTGATAGTTATTTTCAGAATACTTTAATACTGAAATAGTGGTGAGCAAATTACTTAAAATTCTAGAATAAAGGTTAAAAGACAAAAGTATTGAAATAACTGTAATGATAACAATTTGTTAGCAGATACACAGTATAAAAAGAAGAAAATTATGACATTAAAAACATAACATGTATGGGAGGATTGTAAAAATTTAGAGATTTAGTATGTATTTAAAGTTAAGTTGCTATGAGTTTAAAATAGACTGTAATAAATATATTTCATGTAAGCCCTATAGTAACCATGAAGCATAAATATATGGTTGATTCACTAAAGATAAAGAAAAAAGAATCAAATACTATCACTACAGAAAATCATCAAATCACAAAGGAAAAGAGCAAGAAAGAACACAAGAGAAAAAGGAATGAAAGTCAGAAAACAATTAACAAATGCCAATAATAAGCCTATATTTATCAATAATTGCTATTCATGTAAATGTACTAAATTCTCCAGCCAAAAACATAGAGTGGCTTAAATGGGGGGGGGGGGGGTTGTAAAAACGAACTGCCCATATGCTGCATATAAGAGGCTCACTTCCGATGCAAGGACACATGTAGACTGAAAGTAGATATTCCACCCAAATAGAAACAAACAAGCAAATAAACAAAAAATACAAGGATAGCTTTCTTAGAGAAAAATAGACTTCAAGGCAAAAATGTTATCAAGAAACAAAGGCCATTATATAATGATAAAGGTGTCAATTCTTCAAGAGGATATACAATTATAAATATTCATGCACCCAATTGTATACACTCTTGAAGAATTGACCCTTTTATCATTATCAAATATATAACAAATCTTATCAGATTTAAAGGAGAAAATAGTTACCAATGCAATAACAAAAGGGGACTTTACTACTGAATTTCCAACAGTGGCTAGCTTGAGCATCCAAATAGAAAATTAATGAGGAAACATTGAAGTTAAACTACATATTACACCAGATAGGCCCTGAAGACATACTCAGAACATTCCACCCTAAAGCGCCAGAATATGTATTTTTTTTTTCAAAAACATGTGGAACATTCTCCAGGAAAGATAACACATTAGGCCACAAAAACAATATTAATAAATTTACAAAGAATGGAATCCTATCAAGTATCTTTTCTGACAACAATAGCATGAAACTAGAAACCAATTGCAAGAGAAAACTGGAAAATTCACAAATATGTGGAGATTAAACAACATGCTCCTAAATAACTAATAGGGCAAAGAAGAGATCTTAAAGAAAATCAAAAAGCTTCTTGATATAAATAAAAATAGAAACAAAACATACCAAAGTTTATGGGATATAGCAAAAGCATTTCTGAAAATTTATAGTGATAACTGCCTACATTAAGAAACAAGAAACATTTCAAATAAACAACCTAACTTTACATCTCAAAGAACTAGAAAAAGAAGCATAAATAGCCCAGAGTTCATAGAAGGAAGGAAACAACAAATAGCTGAGTGGAAATAATTGAAACAAAGACTAGAAAGCCAATAGAAAAGATCAATCAAATGAAGAGAGGTTTTTAAAAAGATAAAATTTATAAGTCTTATGCTAAAGTACCTTAAGAAAACAAGACTCAAATACATAAAATCAGAAATCAAAGAGTAGATATTAACAACTGATAACACAGAAACACTAAGAATCATATGAAATTATTATAAATAATTATATACCAACAAATCATATAACTTAGAAGCAATGGATATAGTCCAAGAAACATACAACTTACCAAGACTGAATCATGAAGGAACAGAAAAAATTTGAACAGACCAACTGCTAGTGTGCAGATTAATTTAATAATCAAAAATCTCCCAACAAGTTCCAGGACCAGATGACTTCATGAGTAAATTCTAACTAAACATTTAAAGAAGGGTTAATATCAATACTTTGCAAACTCTTCCAAAACAACGAAAGATGAAGGAACACTCTCAAACTCATTTTATGAGGCCAACATTACCCTGATACCAAAGCCAGATGCTACAAGATACTACAAGAAAAAGAAAATTACAAGCTAATACCATTGATGAATATGGATACAAAAACACCAAATTTAATGGTACATTAAAAGGATCATACATCATGATCAAGTGGAACTTATTTCAGAGATTCAAAGAGCATTCAGCATCACAAATCAGTCAATGTAATATACACCACATTAACAAAATAAAGAATAAAAATCATGATCATCTCAATAGATGGAGGAAAAAAAACCACATTTGACAGAATTCAACATTCTTTCATGATAAAAGTTCTTAACAAAATGGATATAGAAGGAATTTACTTTGACATACTAATGGCCATATATGTATGGCAAGGCCAAATCTATCATCACACTTCCAGGTGAAGAGCTAAAAGCTCTTTTCTTCTAAGAGATCAATGACAAGTTGAAGATGGCCATTCTCACCACTTTTATGCAGCATCATACTGGGAAATACCAGTAGAACTTAGGCAAGGGGCGCCTGGGGGTCTCAGTTGGTTAGGCATTGGCTCTTGATTTCAGCTTAGGTCATGATCTCACAGTTCATGGGATGGAGCGTTTTGTTGGGTTTGGCGCCTGCAGTTAGGACCTTGATCGGGATTCTCTCTCTCTCTCTCCCTCTCTCTCTGTCCCTCCCCCAGTGCTTCTCTCTCAATAAATAAAGTTTTTTAAAAGAAGTTAGGCAAGAGAAAGAAATAAAAGGTATTCAAATTGGTAAGGGAAAGCTAAAATTGTCTCTGTTTGCAGATGATATGACTTTATGTTGAGAGCCCTAAAAACTTCAGCCAAAAACTTAAAACAAATAAACAAATTCAATAAAGTGTGGGATACAAAATCAATATACAAAAATCAGTTGCATTTCTATACACTAATAATGAGCTATTAGAAAGAGAAATTAATAAAAAACTATCTCATTTACAATAGCATCAGAAAGAATGGAATACTTAATAAATTTAACCAGGGAGGTGAAAAACCTGAACACTGAAAACTATGAAATATTGATGAAAGCAATTGAAGAAGATACAAATAGATGAAACATTGTTAAAGGGTCCATACTACCCAAACCTATATACAGATTCTGTGCAGTTCCTATCAAAATTTCAATGATATTTTTTAAAGAAATAAAAAAATATATATAAATCCTAAATTCATATGGAATCACAAAATATCTCAAATAGCCAAAACAATCTTTAGAAAGAAGAATAAGTCTAACGGCATCCTTTATTCCTGAATTCATTCTTACTTCCTGAATTCAGACTGTGTTGTGAACTATAGTAATCAAATCAGAGTGGTATTGGCATCAAAACAGACACAAAGATCAATGCATTAGAACAGAGAGCCCAGAAATAGACCAATCCATATATGGATAATTGATTTTCAACACGGACACAAAAAATTTACAATAAAAAAGATAATTTCTCCAGTAAATGCTGTTGGAAAACTGGATAGCTACATGCAAAAAAGAATGAAACTGGGCCCTTATCTTACACCACTCATACAAATCAACTCAAAATGGATTGAAAACTGGAACATAAGATCCCAAACCATAAAATGCCTAGAAGAAAACATTGGATGTAAGCTCCTTGATATCTGTCTTTGCAATTAGTGTTTGGATTTGACACCAAAGAGAAGGTAATTAAGCAAAAATAATTAAGCAGGACTACATCAAACTAAAAAGCTTCAGTGCCTCAAAGGAAACCATCAGCAAAATGAAAAGGCCAACTATGACATGGGAGAAAATATTTACAAACCACATATCTGATAAGGGGTTAATGTGTAAATTATACAAGGAAACCATGTAACTGAATAGCATAAAAACTAAGTGATTCCATCAAAAAATGAGCAAAGGACCTCAATAGACATTTTCCAAAGCAGATATACAGGCACATGAAAAGATGTGCAGCACTATTCATCATCATGGAAATGCAAATCCAAACCACAATGAGATAAGCCTTCACACCTGTTAGGATGGCCATAATCAAAAAGATAAGAGTTAAAAAATTCTGGTGAGACTGTGAGGAAAAGGGAACTCTTGCACACTGTTGGTGGGAATGTCAATAGGTCTAGCCACTATAGAAAACAATGGAATTATGGAAAGGCCAAATATGGAAGTTTCTCAAGAAATTAAAAATATAACTACACATATGATCTAGCAATACCACACGAGGGTATACCTGCAAAGGGAAGAAAATTATTATTTCAAAGAGATATTTATGCTCTTGCATGTATATATGCACACACAGTGGAATATTATTCAGCCTCTAAAAAGGAGGAACTCCTGCCATTTTTTTACAACATAGATGAAAGCAAAGGATGTCATGCAAAGTGAAATAAGCCAGACAACGAAGGACAAACTGCATAATATCACTTTTCTTTAAGTCAAACTCATAAAAACTGAGAGCAGAATAATATTTGACAGGGACCAGAGGGTGAGGAAAATAAGGAGACTGGAAAAGAGTATGAACTTTCAGTCATAATATGAATAAGGTTGGAGAGTTGAATCCATAACATGGTGATTATAGTTGACAGTACTGTAGTATAACTGAAATTTGGTAAGAAAATAGAACTTAAATGACCCCACTAAATAAATAAATAAACAAACAAACAAACAAATAAATAAAAAGTGATGCATGTGTTAGGTAACAATGGTGGGAATCCTTTTACAATGTATACATATATCAAATCATCACAAAGCACACTTACCATATATTACAATTTATTTGTAATTCCTCCAAATGGCTAGAAAAAATCATCTAGGGCCAATTTTAAAAAAAGAAGGTGGGAGGGAGGGGAAAGTGGGTGATGGGCATTGAGGAAGGCACCTGTTGGGATGAGCACTGGGTGTGGTATGGAAACCAATTTGACCATAAATTTCATATTTAAAAAGTAAGAAAATGAACTCCTGCTTTGCTGCTTTTTTGCATCTCTAGGAAAAAAAAATGTTTGTGAAAAATTGAAATGATCTTTTAAACAAAGTGTGAAGATTATTGGCATTTTGTCTTCCTGTGTCTATACTGGGATGGCGAGATTCGACAGACCTAATTTTACTGTATAATCTCCTATACATCAGGTCTGGCAGGTCTAACTTTAGTTTTTGCTTCGTTCTGCATAAACAAGGAACATGGCATATGGCATTAATCCTGATTTCACGAAGAACTTGAAAGAGTTTCATAGGTTTATCATAGAACCAGTTGACAAGTTCAAAAATATAGGCCCTTCATCTGCCACGAAAATGACTCTGAAATTAGTTTGAGCACCTAAGTTCGGATAACACTTCCCTCTCTTCTCAAAACACAACCAGGGAGGAAAAGCAAATTTGAAACAGCCTCAACGTTTGGTGTCTTTCAGAAGATGCCCCAAAATGTGAATGGATGCCTGTTTGTCCAAATTATTTTTCCACCAAAATGTAGCATAATCATTAATGCATGAAAGAGTGTCTTCTTGCCCACAGTTCTCACACATGCTGTGCTGTAAGGAGGAAGATGAAAAGGAGAAGGGAGAAAAGCCGTGATCTGTTAGCTCCCTCACTTCGAAAAGCCTCAAATCAAGAAAATGACATGTAGCTTCTTTTACAGGGGGATCAAAAGAAACCTACAGACAGCTGTGTTTTTGTGCACATGTATTTTTTTAAGCAAGTTTATAGTTCGAATTTTAGGTTTCAAAGACCAGATGTGGGTGATAATAGAAACTCCCACGTATACTTGAGAGGAAGAATGAAGGACAAAGGAGTTGCTTTACCAACTGAAAGCACATTTCTTATTTATTTATTTATTTAGTTAGTTATTTAGTTATTTATTTTTAAATCCCAAACTATAATGGCAGACTATCACACAACAGGAAGTCATTTAAAACCATTAAAATCCACCAACCCCTTGGTTCCAAAAAGACCGTATTCAGAGACACGCATAAAAAGGATAAGAGGATATGAGCCACACTTTAATCAGGTGGGCAGAATTCTCAGCGAGCTTGGCTTTGGACTTCTGCATAAAATATGACCCACTTAGGTTTTGTGTGTTTTTGTGTTTAGTTTTGTGCTTTTTCTTTAATTAAAAAAAGAAGAAAACATATGTACAGATGGGTTCTTTCCATATTTAGGGAGGGGCATGAGAAGCTGGGAAGAAGAGAAAAAAATAAAAGCACATATTTAAAGTAGTAGGGTTACAAAGGAGAGACAAGACAGGTGGAAAATAAAATGGAAGCAGTTTGGAAGGTGGAGGGTCAAACTTTGTAAAGGATCAAGGGTGAGAAAAGCAATAGCTTTGATGTATAACCAAGAAGAGTTTTTAAATGGAAACAAAGGAATATCTGTTTTCTAAAACCCTAACGGTATTTTTATTCCCTCTCTCACAATATTCAGTGTATCTTGACTTAATTTGATCAGCATCGCAACTCAAAGATGGAGAAAAGGTGTTGTAAAAAGCATTCCTGCAAGATACAGTAATTTTGATTAGCATCGCTTCTTAGATCTTCACTTTGCCTTTCACAGCTTTATTCCTGGTGTACATATAAAAACACCTATGAAAATACACCTCTGGCAGACTCAAAAATTGTCGTTTAAATCTATTTCCAAAATATTATAATATTTTCATTGAAGGCCTTAACATTGGGTAACTATTCAATCCAAATTATGCCTTTGTTTCACTTAGGAGCTGGAGGAAAATGTTTACTCTTTAAGGAGTGCAAGACAATGTACTTGGTTTCATATGCCTCCAGCATCATTAACTTTGTTTCTGAAAGCAACTGCTGGAGTTCTGAGTTTCAATTTGGATATTTCTTAATTTGTTGGAAGGTTACCTTACAAGCCAGGCAAGGTTGTTGCTAAGAGTAAATTAAAAAACAAAAACAAGAACATCACAAGCACAAACTACAACTATGCCTTGGAATCAGGAACCATCAACATTACAATATAGGGTACTTACACAATTAACAAAGGAGAAAGGTCACTGATAGTTGACAAGACCTTCTGTCATATTTAACACCAAGATCTATATTAATAGTTCTAATTAATTAATAGAATAACTAGATAGACGACAGAGAGGTGGACAAATGGACAGACAGATACATAGATGATAGATAGATGGATACAGATATTGATATAAGTATATGCCTTTTTATTCTTATATGTTAGGTAGTAATTTATTGGAGAAATTGGAATTTAGGGAAATCCATGGAACTTATCCAATATCACATAGTTATAGAATGACATAAACTATTATCCCTAAAGCCCACTGTTTTTTTTTTAATTTTTATTTTTACATTTATTTATTTTTGATAGAGACAGAGTACAAGTAGGGGAGGGGAAGAGAGAGAGGGAGACACAGAATCCGAAGCAGGCTCCAGGCTCCGAGCTGTCAGCACAGAGCCCAATGCGGGGCTCGAACTCACAAACTGCGAGATCATGACCTGAGATGAAGTCGGACGCTTAACCAACTGAGCCACCCAGGTGCCCCGTTTTTTGTTTTTGTTTTTGTTTTTGTTTTTGTTTTTGTTTTTGTTTTAGTATCATGAATCAGTAAGTAGGTTCAAATAGCACACATTTGTTATTTATGATTCTACGGGTCAGCCAGGTGGCTCCCTGTGACTAGGTTGACTCAACTGGTACAGAGCTAGAGTTCAGCTGGCAAACCTAGCATACGAGATTAGCTGGGGTAGGTAGCACTCCCTCCATGTGGTTCCAAGCCAACGTGGACTTATTCACATGATGGAAGAAGTGTTCCACAGATCAGTACAAGACGCAAACACAAACCCTCTTCAAGGCCTTGCTTCCGTCATGTTTGCCAGTGTTTCAATAACCAAATAAGTCAGAAGATCAAGCCCAGATTCAAGGGCATAGAAGGAGACTTCCTTTTGATGGGAGAAGTGGAAAATGGATAGACACAGAGGAATGGAAGATGTTACGGTCATTTTTGAAATCTACCAGACCATGGAACCTATGATACCACAAAATCACACTCGCTGTTTGTATGAATACGTAGGTGTTGTACCGTTTATGATTACACATTGTGTATTTCTATGTGTTTTTTGCTTAGGGGGCTTATGAAGCAGTGAAAGGAAACAAGAAAAAATGATTCCAATATCTTTTATATCTTATATGAAAGAACAAAAGCCATTAAGGAAGCTCAAACTAGAGTCTCACACGTGGTACTTGAAATGTCCCCACAATTGTATGTGTGTCCTTGTTTTTGCCTTTCTTCATTTTGCTCCCCAGAGAACTGGCCCACACACTTTGTATTCTGTATCATTGCTAACATTTTAAAAAATATGGAAAGTACATGTAAAAATCTGGATTTCTGGCCTTATTTGAAATATCAAAAGATCTGGCAACGCTGGGCTCATATGGCCACATGACAACAATTCACTGAAGATGGGAGTTCTTTAAATGAGGTGAGAGATCCAGTTTACCACCCTCTGAAAGCATTTCCTTTTATTTCCCTCCTCACATGGAGGCTGAAGATTTTAGAAAGACAGGGCACAAAGTGGATGACTAGAGATTATTTTATTTTTTATTTATTTTTTTAATATGAAATTTATTGTCAAATTGGTTTCCATACAACACCCAGTGCTCATCCCAACAGGTGCCCTCCTCCATGCCCATCACCCACTTTCCCCTCCCACCCCCCCCCCCATCAACCCTCAGTTTATCTAGAGATTATTTTAAAATGCATTTCTAGCCTCAGTGATTCTTGCTGCAATTATCATCAAGACCAAAAGCCCCTTACCCCTGACTTAAGAAATAATACTACATGGTTAGTAATTAACATCATTAACATCTCTTGAACTTGGCATCATCAATTAATTAAAGGTAAGGTTTTGTTCTCTTGGGAATTTAGTAAATTGCATATAATAACTATTCTGTGTATCTGCCGGTGGGGGTGGGGGGAGTCGGAAACCAAGATCACTTCACAGAGAGGCAGGAGACAAGAGCTTCAAAAAAATTCCATCTCTGTCAAATCTGAGCAAATCACTTATCACCAACCTATTTCCCCACCAGTTAAATCGAAATAATACAAAAAAGACTTCATAACCTTCCAGGGATGCCTTCGGTCTTAAAAAAAAATTTTAAAAAGACAGATGGAATGCACATATTTTCGGGGAGGAAGAGGGAGGGGAGCTGAGAATCTTAAAAGTGTGCCTCAGATTCTGTTAGGTTTAGTCATGCTATTTGAATTTAACAGCAGAATCAACACTAAGAATCTTTACCAGCATCTTGACTTGTCAAACCTGTACTAAGCAAAACGCTCAGGCTTATCTGATTGCACCTAGACTCAGGTGCACAGGTACTAGAGTGCCAGACAAGATCAGAGATTTTTTTTTCCTCTCCTTTAGGCATAGTGCCATATACTTGACCAGACATATTTCCCAGCCCACCCCACCCCCTATTTGTTTTCTTTTTGTTTTGTTTTTTTTGTTGTTGTTTTTTTTTTTGTTTTTTTAGCTGTACTGTTTCCTGTCTCAGCATTACAGAAAGATGACAACATTCTAAGTCTACCGTATGTAAGCTCATTCTCTAAGTCTATCTCGGGGGGGGGGGATGCACCCTATGAACAAGTAAAGGGTTTTTTGAACAATGTGTTCCTTCCATCTGAAACAAGTCTTTTTTAAAATAAGAATACAAATACATATTGCTTTGAGTCTTGACACTTGAGTATGTTTCCATGAGGGTACCCCCAGCTCTGTGACTCTTTAGAGTATTCGGTGTTTAAAAAGAAGTCAAGGGACACCTGGGTGGCTCAGTCGGTTGAGCATCCGACTTTGGCTCAGGTCATGATCTCACGGTTTGTGGGTTCGAGCCCCGCGTCGGGCTCTGTGCTGACAGCTCAGAGCCTGGAGCCTGCTTCGGATTCTGTGCCTCCCTCTTTCTCTGCCCCTCTCCTGCTTACACTCTGTCTCTGTCTCTCTCAAAAAACAAACAACAAAAAAAATTAAAAGTAAATAAATAAAATAAATAGAAGTCAAAAATCAAACTTAGGGAAGCAAATATTTACTTTCTACAGCTAACTTTATATCTGGTTTTGGTTTCATAGGTTGTAGTGGATTAAAGATGGCCTCCAATTCTTCGTTACTTATTCTTTTGAAAGGGTTAGTCTGTTCCTCTTCTTCTTGAATTTGGGCTAATATGATGACTGGCTTTGACTATCAGAATAGTGAATGACTAACAGAATGAGGCTTCGACTATACTGAAGTGAAGCCAGGTAACTCATGAGGTCAAGCCTTAAGTGATTTGAAGTGTCTACTCTCATCCGTCCTGGAATGTTCCTTCTTGAAACTCAGCCACTATGCTGTGAAGAAGTCGAAGTAGCCAACAGAGAGAGCCACGTGAAGGACAATGGAGGTCAGCTTGAAGTCATAGCCCCTAGTCAACACCATCTGTTCAATGTATCAACGAGACCATTGGGACCTTCCAGCCTCCTTTGTGTCCCAGCTGATACTACATGAAGCAGAGGAGCCACAAGGTTGGACTCTGCCCACATTCCTGACCTGTAGCATCATGAACAAATAAAATGATTGTCGATTTAGGCCACCAGGTTCAGTAGCAGTTTGTTTCACAGCAATAGAAATCTGAGCAAATGTCCCTCAAAATGTTTTTGGGGAGGCTGGTGGGAAAATGGTTACAAGAGGCTTATTCTCATTTACATAAATGTGATGGTGGTTAAGTTTTCTGTTTCCTCCTGAAGGAAGACAACAAAATGGATGATCATCACATATTCTGTATTAATCTTAAGAATCTGACAAAGGGGGTCCAATGAACTCTTGACTTATGAAGGATAGTTGCTTTTATTTAGTCAGGCTCTGAGAAGGCATTCTTTTGTTCTCATGTGAACTAGTTTGTTTTGAGGAGAGGGTGTTGGTGGGGGGGAGGCGGAGAGGTCAGCTCACTTATTTCCAAAGAGTAGTTCACTTTCAATGGTCCTCTTGAGATCCATCTGCAGTAACAGGGCTGGGACAAGCAAATCAGAAATGAGCAGTCTTATTTTCCTATATATTCTGTTGGCAGCAATTAGTGAAAAAAAAAAAAAAAAGAGCCTTATTAGTATCTCCTGTCTGAAACGGCTATGCTTACTAAAAGAAATCTAAAGTCCAACAAAGGTATGCAACAGTTCTGTGAACTCACATCCTCCTTGCTCGCGACCAGTAAATGAATCACATAATTATCTTTCCTTTTATATGAACATTTCAATTGAGAATAAAACACACAGGGGTGCAGGCAGGAATTCAGGATGTAACTTTTTTTTCAAAACATAGTATTTCCAGCCTACATTATGGCATCTGTGTTCACCAACTCAAAGCATAACTTGGCAGTGAACACAAATACATTCACATAAGCAGACGAAGCCACAAGCATGAACAGGCTGATTTAAAAGCAGGGTTTTCAGTTAATGGGTGTATTTGGTGCAATGTTGACATCTACATTGTACTGGAAACTGTGGTTTTGGAATTACTTAGCTTCCCTACTGCTGTAAACTATCTTACTCTGCAAAACCTTCAGAGTGAGAATACTTCTAAAATAGGTGTCAGGTATTAGCCATGCCTTGTAAATAAGGGAAAGTAGAATCGTTTTATAAACCAGAAGTCTGAGGCACAGACAGACATTTGACAAAATGAGTTGGTGGTCACAGCCAGGACAAAATGCAGAGTGCTTATAACAATTTATATTCTTCTATTTTATCTCTTAGAGTTCTCAAAAACTGCTCCCCAATCGATCATTTCTGATGAAAACTCTTGCACTTTGTTGGTTGATGGCTATAAATAACTTTCTTATTCTCTCTTTCTTTTGCCAAGTAATAAGCCATTTTACCCTCTCCACCCTGGGGATTAAAATTCTCTTAACTTTCATCATCAACAAAACCGGAGTTAAAAATCAAGAGTATAATTAGTCTTGAATAATGCTTTAATTATAATGTAAAATATGACACCCAACAAAAGAAAGAAAAGCTCAGCCTGTTTTTTTTTTTACTTTCTTATGTATTTAATTCGTTAATAATGAATTAAATAGAAACCTTATTCAAATCTACATGGCATTTAATTGTGTATTAGGGATGCTTTTGCTTAAAGAATTTATAATACCACATAACTTTTCTGAGCGTTTACTATGCACCAATCGTTTTATGTGCTTTTTTCCCCTCATTAATTCTTAATAAGAACCCTCTCAGAAATTATTTTTTTGTCTTTTCTTGCAGTTGAGAAAACTGAAGCTTCATAAGTTCAAGTAGCTTGGCTACATGTTACTCTCAGACTTGAGGCAGGGTTGGGATTTGAACCCAGACCTCACCAACTCAGGCTTGTTATCCTAACCCTCTTATTTACTGCCTTCCCATTGATGGTACTGACACCCGGGAAACCACCAGGCTTCTCTGGGTTCAGTGAGTAAGTGAAAACATCATTATTTTGCACCTGAGGTAAGTTAAAAAAAATCACTGATTGCTTGGGAAAACTGAAGCTAACTGGTCATGAGTGATTCTAGTAAAGAATCCTAAACTCATTCATAGTGGGATACTGAGTAGTTTGGAGACATTAGACTTTGGAAGTATAATTCAGTAAATATCGCAGCAAGAGAGTGACTACAGGTGAGCACAGATGTATTTTCTGTGTCATTTCATGAGTTCATATGGAAATGCCATGTGCTGGAAGGGTTGAAACCTACTGCTAGAATTCCCACGGAAACTGTCTCCAGGCCCCATCATGCTGCTCCAGACAACATTCCAACACGCTGCCATGCAGCTCTGCGGTGGGGCTGGCCTCCTTATGCCTCAGGCTAAGGACCACGTCTGTGTTTGGCATCATCATCATGTGAGGCTTGGATATTTTCAGAATGATGGGATTAATCTGTGGAAAATTCAATTGGCCATGCCAGGAATTCTGGCAACGTTAGGCACTTGAAAGAAAAAATACAGCAACTTTGTAAAATCTGACCAGTTGGGTGAGTGCGTGCGTGCGCGCGCGCGTGTGTGTGTGTCAAGTAGAACACTTGTCCTTATTTGCCCCTTTAATTGGGTCTTATCAGCAACACGAGCTGTTGTTGTTCATCACCCTCTTCTTATTGTCATTGTCATTGCCCAGAAGTAGAACATCCAGCTGGCAACTTTGAACACTTGCTGTTTATGACCAAATTTATATCTTTTTGATGGCAGACAAAAAGAAAAAAAGAATGGCATGTAGGAAACTAGTAACTGAAAAGAAGAGACATCCATTTTGGTAAGAGAATATTGCCCAGTTTTAATGAGTAGTCAACATAACAAGGTCCCAGAATACTTAGTTACAAGTATATAATAATATACTTATTCCCCTACCTTGCAAATTAATCCGATTTTTGTGCGTCCTCTTTCCTCATGCTTCATCTTGAGATGAAGAGGCTGTGACCTGCTTCTACATTATTTGCATATCACCCAAACACTCGACTTGTCTCTAGTCCACTTCCATCCTCTCCCTAAACACCCAATGAGCCTGTGACCGTGAGCATCAACCCTGGGTCAGATGGCTTTATTTGAAGCCGTCTGCAACTGTAGGACTTGCAACGTACATTCCTTAAGGCCACATTTGCCTTCTCTTGAGGCAAAGTTTAGTTCTACAATTGTCTACGTACTCAGTGATTATGGTACTGGGTTAAGTACTCAAGATCCAAAACATCAACCCTCAGATCACTAGTAATTCATGAAGTGAAGGGAAAAAACAATAAGTAGACCATGAAGCGGTGGCTGGCACACCACAAGAATTCCAAAAGTGTATGTAGAGAATGGGTGGGTTTGTAAATAAACAAAGAAGACACTGTCCTCATTCTTCTGAAGGATAACTCAGAAAGAATAGGGATGGGTACTTTTGCAAACTGCAGTTCCGGAAGAATAGAGAGCCAGCTTGACAGGGGTGAACATGGTTGTGCAGCTGACTCATAACAGGTATTCCTTACGCCCCTGCAATTGGCCAGTCTGACTCCCTAATATTCCAGGGAGTGTAGACTGGCTCTTACCATGATGCATTAATGATAACCCTGCCCAGTGTCTGAAATAATAAGCAGACCTTTTCTGTTCAAATGAGTTTTACCACCTTAAAAAGATAATAGTGAAGTTAAGTAGCCCAGTGCTTTGATACTTAAAAAGGCCACGACTGACAAGACATTTATTTCTATAGCATTTTGCTGATTTCAATGAGTTCATATACATTTTTCTCAGCTGATTCTCAAGTGACAGGGAAACAAGCTGGGAAAATATGTATATCCTGTGGTATGGATGAGGAAACTAGGGGTCAGGAACTTTGGAAATAATAGGTTGTATTAGGCGGTAGCAACAGGGCAAAATATGAGTGGTATTTCATTACTGAATTAGTAGGATTACATGACAGGTGATGGAGAATAAATTAACCCTACGCCATATCTGAGGATATTTCAAACCCAAGAGATTTTTTGCAATTTAGATGTTGACAGCCACAACAATAAAATAAAATAAATGTGACAAGTTGAATCTATATTTCAAAGTGTTTCTTCTCAAAGAGTTCATTAACGGAGAATGAAACAAAATACAAACGTTTGTCCTACTTAAAATGTATGTCATATCTCACAGTTTTTCTGCCGAAAGCCTATAATGGTTTCCCAACTCAATCAGAGTGAAAGTGAATGTTCTACATATTGGTGCTTCCTACCCTCTGACCTCATTTTCTATTATTGTTCTACTTTAAGGGGGGTTGTGATGGTTAACTTTGTGTCAACCTGACTGGGTTAAGGGATGCTCAGAGAACTAGTAAAGCATACTTCTGGGTACCTCTGCGGAGGGGTTTCTAAAAGAGATTAGCATGTGATTCAGTAGACTAAGTAAAGAGAGCTACCCTCACCGCTGCAGGTAAGCATCTTCTAATCTGTTGAAGGATTACACAAAACAACAGAAAGGAAAGGAAAGGTAAATATTTTCCTCTTTTGTCTTCTTGACCTGGGATGTCAATTTTTCCTGCCCTTGGACATCAGAACTACTGGGCCTTCAGACTCTCGGACTTACACCAATGGCCTCTGGCTCCCAGTCCTTCAGACTCAGACCGAATTGTACCACAGACTTCCCTGTTTCCTCCTCTTGCACAAGTAGACTGTGGAACTCTTTGGCCTCCATAACCACATGAGCTAATTCCTATAATAAATTTCCTCTTATATCTATCTGTGTATGTCCTATGGCTCTGTCTCACTAGAGAATCCCACTTTTTTTTCCAATTGAGAATCCTGACTAATACAAATGTTAAGCAGCTACAAAAATTAGCTCATTAAATTTCATAATGACCTAATCATGGTCTAAGTAGTATTCTCATTTTATAGATAAAGAAACCGAGGTCCAGAGCAATTCAGAAACTTGCCCGAGGTCACACAGCATGTGATAGGCTGACACAAGCACAGGCGATCTGTCCCCAGAAAGCATTCTCTTATGGACACAGCAACGCTATCTCTATAGCAGTCACCCCTCCAGCTATACTGGCCTTCTTGCTGTTGTTTAGGCGTACCAGACAGCTCCTGTCTCAACTCCCAAGCCCTCTGCCTGGCAAGTCCTTGCCTTTACAAATCTTGTTGGAGGGCTTCCTTTTCTCCTTCATGCCTTTGTCTCAGCGATGTCCTCCTTTATTATTCTATTTGAAATTGAAATTTCTAACTCCCTCTCCCTCTAGGAGGAGTAGACAGGATCAGTTCATGGTTGTATCCCTAGTACCTTGGACAATTGCCAGATACATCGTAGACAGATATTGGTTGAATGAATTAATAAACTTGAAAATGCTGCAAAGTCTCTCTGCAGGAATTCTGATCCAGTAGGTCAGAGGCTGGTCATATATATATGGGTTGAAAAAATAAAACAAATAAAACCAAACTAAACATCCACTTAGGTGATTCTGAAACAAGTGATCCACAATGTTATAAAACATTATGTTATGGACAAAAAAAAAATTAAAAATAAAAAAGGAAAAGGAAATCTTTTAGAGAAACAAAAGTGTGTCAACCACGCTTATTTGTCCATATCTATATGTTTGGATTTTTCTGACATAGTAATTTTTAAAAATTACGACTTGATATAAAGAATTTAGATTACTATGCTAATGAATTGAGAGCACTCGATTTGCCATTTACTAGAGAATATTCCAATGCACTAGCTGCAGGAGTGTGATCTCCTTACTTCTCAAAATACTCATGAATACTATAGAAATATGCAACACTTTCTAGAACTAACTAGTTCTACAGATTCAAAGTTAATTCCATTTAGTGATTATCTGATAACTTTTCTTTTTCTGCATAATTTGAGAGCAGCTGATGTATTGGCAGTCTAAATTGCAAGAAGTCCAAGTCGTCTGAAATTGTTAGCAGTGATAGGAACTTGCATTGAGATTTTCTCAAAAACTATGAAAAGAACTTGTAATAATCAAAAGAACACCCTAACAAGGATGAAGAAAAATTGGGGGGAATGAAAAAGAAATTTGAGTGGACTGGAGAATAAGCAGACTAAAGAAAAATACTAAGAATTAAGAAAAAATATAACAGAGGGGTTTTTTAAACATCATTTTAACACAAAGTTTAATTTATTGCGATTAGGATACTCAAGTACCTTATAAAATTAGAATCTGACCCACCTAGAAGACTAAGAGAGAAAGAAGTTGCTAAATGGTCACATTCCACCTGAGAAGCTAAGGGGCTTTATAACAGAGGGACAGGGACAGATTTGTCACTCACCTCAAGGAATGGGCAGTAGTGTTTCTTTGCTTTTGCCCAGGGAAGCCTCTACTTTCATTTGGATCACAAGCAGGAAGTGGCATTTCTTTTCATCTCAACATGTGAAGATCAAACCACATATAACAAAACTAGAAACACAGAGCATACATACAACAGAAAGAACAAAGATTGAGAAACAGACAGAGAGAGAAAGGGAAAGATGGCTATACTATCACATATCCACTCTGTTTACTGAGTATTTGTTGAGTCTAAAAGTGTTTTGCACCATATAATGGAAAGCAATGCAAACACTTCCATAAAAGCAACTGGTAAATGCTTGATAGTTATTAAGCAAGTGTATACATTCAGAGGAAAACTTACTAATAAGTAGGTCACTTAAAAAGTGGCTTCAAAACAGAACAGTTGGCCAAAATGAACAAATCAGGAGACTATAGATGCTGGAGAGGATGTGGAGAAACAGGAACCCTCTTGCACTGTTGGTGGGAATGCAAACTGGTGCAGCTGCTCTGGAAAATAGTATGGAGGTTCCTCAAAAAATTAAAAATAGACCTACCTTATGACCCAGCAGTAGCACTGCTAGGAATTTAACCAAGGGATACGAGAGTACCGATGCATAGGGCCACTTGTACCCCAATGTTTATAGCAGCACTCTCAACAATAGCCAAATTATGGAAAGAGCCTAAATGTCCATCAACTGATGAATGGATAAAGAAATTGTGGTTTATATACACAATGGAATACTACGTGGCAATGAGAAAGAATGAAATATGGCCCTTTGTAGCAATGTGGATGGAACTGGAGAGTGTGATGCTAAGTGAAATAAGCCATACAGAGAAAGACAGATACCATATGGTTTCACTCTTATGTGGATCCTGAGAAACTTAACAGGAACCCATGGGGGAGGGGAAGGAAAAAAAAAAGAGAGAGAGGTTAGAGTGGAAGAGAGCCAAAGCATAAGAGACTCTTAAAAACTGAGAACAAACTGAGGGCTGATGGGAGGTGGGAGGGAGGGGAGGGTGGGTGATGGGTATTGAAGAGGGCATCTTTTGGGATGAGCCAACAACTGGGTGTTGTATGGAAACCAATTTGACAATATATTTCATATATTTAAAAAAATTAAAAAATTAAAAAAAAGGATTAAAAAAAAAACAAAAAACCCAGAACAGTTGGGTGTTGGAATTAAGATGAAAGTCATCTATTGGCCAGACTAGCTAAGAGATGTAACAATTTCATAGACAGGGGAGCCCAGAAATTAATATCAAGGTCCACGGAAGGCTTATTTTTTTAAATGGGTATAGATAAATGTATGATCTAAAAAAAATATGTGTGTGTATATGTGTGTGTGTGTGTGTGTGTGTGTGTGTGTGTGTGTAAATGAATACATAACTCTCATTCCAGAGTTTGACTTCTTTATTATTTGATAAATCGTCTGGTAGCTTCTTGATAAGAAAAATTATTCTAAAGAGATATTTTTTGAGCTGGGTATATATTACTCATCTTTACATGTTTGTTTTTGTTTGTTTGTTTGTTTGTTCCATTCTAACAACAGCCAAAATGGATTGATCAACACCAATGAGTTTGGAAAAGACCCTCAAAACTCATGTGAGAGTATGGCTCCATATAACACATTTATTTTGGTCATATGAGACCTTGTGATGGGCTGTGATGAGGCTCTTAGGGTGGGCCCAATCCAAAATGACTGGTGTCCTTAAAAGAAGAGGAAATTTGGACATAGAGATACCAGGGAGGGACATGTCCAGAAAAAAGACAATGTGCAGATACAGAGAAAATGGCATCTGAAAGGCAAGGAAAGAGGTCTCAGAAGAAATCAAAGCTTCCAACACTTTGATCATAGACTGCTAGTCTCTGGAACTATGAGAAAACAAATTCTGTGTTTTAAGCTACCCAGTTTGTGGCATTTTGTTATAACAGTGTCAGCAAACTAATACAGACCATAAGTAGAAAAGCCAGTTGAGGCCTGCCCAGACTTAGAACCTACAGAAACTATGAAGTAATTCAAGAGTATTGTTTAAAGCCAGTAAATTTGTGATAAGTTATGCAGTAATAGAAAACCGATACAACCATAATCTCTTGGGTCTTACAGTTTAGTAGTACATAGTAAGTAAATAGGCTTCTTTTAATGTCAACCCCAAGGGCACAGATGAACAAATTAGACTGGACATTAACTATATATATATATATATATATATATATATATATATATATAACTAGTGTATATATAATGTGTATATATATTACTATATATATAGTTCTTATAATATGAAAACAAAAAACTGAAATAACTAATTAATATATATGTATGTTTATACATATATACTTATACTATATATATGTATGTGTAAGTATATGTGTATATATTATCATTTTTCCATTAGTAAAATGAGACATTAGATTTATAATGTTGGTATTATTTCGGTTCTAAAATTCTAACTCGGGTGCTTTGTCACAACGGCTGTTTTGTCAGATAGCATTCTATTAATCAAGACTCTCTTATTCATCATCCAGTATATTAGTATAAGAATATGTATAATAATCACATTGTTGACCTTGAGATTTGAGGGGTGTTACACTTCTTTGAGTACCTTGATAATATAAAAATTTCATTCAGTAGAATTTGTACATATGTAAATGGTAATGGATGATCTTTGTTTAAGTATATGTGATAATTTAATTAACTAGAATATGTGATTTTTGTAACTGTACTAGATAATAGAAAAATGTCTATGATTGTCATTACTTAGCTCAGAAAAAATTCTTAAGGAGAGGAAACTAGCAGTAATTGGAAGCCACGGTACATCGATAACTTTCATTCCAATTACAACCCTTAGAAGTCACTGAGGACAACAGCCAATATACATTGGGTACTTCAGTGGATTAAAGGACATGCTGAGTTTGCTTTTCAATCCTGCCAATAATCATATGGGTTCGGCATCACTAATATGCCCACTATTCAGATGATGAACAGAGATGAACACACAATGAACATAGAATCTTAGAAAATTTCAGTAATGTTTCGTTGCTGGCAGGTGGTTATCTGTGTATTGCACCTATCTTGAACTCCAAAGGTATGTGTTTGATGTTTGAAAAATGCCAGAATATAAAAAATTCAGTCATCTAGATATTTACAAGTCATCCAGAGTTTGGTACCAAGAAAAAAACAATGGAAACGGTTCCCAATTTTACGTGATAATGGCTTTTTGAAAGTCGAGCACGAGACCCCGTTAGCCAAAGGCTCCAGAGTATTGCTCTGCCTTTGAAGAGGAAGCTTACCTGAATCCAGAAGGGACACTATACTGTGACTCACCTCAACTCATAAAAACAGTCCTGCACACTGCCATACCAGTTACATGGAGGCTCGCATAGTCAGAGAGCCACTGTAAGTTGGAAAGGACGTCTCCAATGGGTTGGTCAAACCAAATGTTCGGTGTGCAGAGATTCCATAAAATTGGCCCTGGAATTTGGATTTGTCTTGGAACAATTTTTCCAATTATCTCTATCCTTTCTTCTGTTTAAAAAAGGTAATGCAGATATAATTCTACAGAACTCATTTCCTTCTAAAACTTAAGAAGTTTTACCAACTAGAGGTGTTTGAAGGAAAGGTTATCCTGTGAGAGAAATAATTGTTCCCTTGAAAGATTTTTTTTCAAAATTCTTTATTGTAGAAAAAGCTCATTGAGCACTAGTTTCTCTCTAAAGAAATTAAGCTGCGATAGCTTATGAATTCAAATGCAATGCAGCAGACTCCCAGACATTTTAAGATCCATTAGGTTATCGAGCCTGTCCTTCCGTAGCCTACTTTAAATTCTCTCTGCAAGGTGATTAAAAGTAACATTTAATAACAGGTCAGTTGACAAGTAATTATTTAGCACCCACAGGGTGCAGAGCTCTACAAAAAATGTTCTGAATTAAAACCTTTAAAGTTACATAACGGGAAGAGAGACAATAATGTCATTTTTCTCTGAGCATAGGAGCATATTCAGTCCTATTTTCTCTCATATTTCGGGAAGATAAGCTGTCAAAAATTATGCAAAAAGTTAATAATAACCTACATTTTTACAGTATTCTCTCTTTTGTCAAAATTCTTTTCCATTTTGTTGTAGGATCAAAACACTCATTCTGTGGAGTAGAGAATGCATTATGTTCCCATATATCAAATGAGGAAACTGAGGCCCAGGATGGTAAATTATAAATACACACAAACGGGGGAGCAGCCTGGATTCTTGTCTAGTCTCTACTTCTCCTTCTAGCCTCCTTAGATGATACAACATGGTAGTTCACAAGGATTTGCAGATTCAGTGAGAAGCTCACTTGCCCTTTGAAGCTCTTATTGGACCTGATCTTGAATCCATGTCCCACACACTTTGACTCTGGTTGATAAGTCCCCTGGTTATGCCTACGGGTAACCCTGCTGGGTCCACCAATCACCCATTTCCTGTCAGGCCTCTACACAATAGCATATGCACCCTTATGTATATACAATATGCAATGTGAAATTCACATGCAGTAGCCTCCAGCCAAACAGCACTTTCCATTCCACTTTTCCTTCTTTGTTCCAGCAGAGATGCCTTTTTAAAATGCAAATTAGATTCTCAAACTCCTCTGCATAAGTGTTAATGGCTTCTCTAGAATGTCTAGATCAAGACTAAGATCTTAAAAAGGACTTCAAGGCCCTTCTTCTCCTAAATTCCTGATCACTCTATCCTCATTCTAATCTCCCACTTCAGCCCCACATTCTTACAGTTCCAGGAGCAAGCAGTTCCCCTGGACAAGGATGCCCTCTTCCACAATACCCCACTCATACCTTCATCTAGTTCATTCCTGCTCAACCTTCAGCTTGATGAAGCCCATAAAATGAGATCAGATCCCTTCTATTCTAAATTCCTTTAATACTCTGCTTTCTTTTTTTAAAAGGATTGATCACTAGAGGCAAATTTTGAATTTTATGTGAGTAAGCTCACGATAAACTACCAGAATGCCAGGGCAGGGATCATCTTTTATGTTTTGCTCACTATTGCTTCTCAGTGCCTGGCACGGGTCTTGAAGCATCGTAAAGGTTTCAATTATGGATGGAGAAAAGAGGCAGAACTGAGATAGAACAAAAGCATTTATTTGAGGTCTTAGAAATGCAGTTCAAGGAACACAGATTCAGGGAGCACCCAAATTGTGTCCCACTAGGGAACGAAAGTCAGGGGGTTTTAAAAACAAAAGGAAATGATCCTATATGTTGTTTACAGACAGTTTTGATTGGTGTTGGCAGCAGAAAACCAATCTTGGCTAAACATACTTGGTTGCTATGGTTATTGCTAAGCAAAGGTCCATTACTCTAGCAAGTTGCAGGTGTTTATCTAAGGTTTGAGACCTTAGACTATTTGGGGTTTGGCCCAGTTCAAAAGTTTATAGTTCTACCCAGTGAGGATATGCATAAGGTCTAACTCCTTAATGGCCTCCCAGCTCCATTTTAAAACCCCTTGATATAAGTGACTTTTACCTTTCACATAAAAAATGTAGTTTGAGTGTTTAAAAAATTGACTGCCATGATTTTCACTCCAGTTGAGTTGCAAGTTATATTATATAAGGGCATAAATGTCTGTTTTACCTGTTATATTGGCACATTTCATGGTGTTCAGCAAATGGAAAATGCTAAATAAACATTTGTTTAATGAATGAATGAAGGTTGAACGAGTTCCCCACATATAATCCTCTAGTAACCATGTCAGGAAAAGACATGTGGCAAACTTCGTGGAGAATTTTTGTTGATGGATATTATTTTCTTATTGTTATTTATTTATTTATTTATTTAATTTATTTATTTATGTTTGAATCATATACAGTTATCTTTGGTATGGATACAAATTGTTGAACTTAGTCAATTTCATGTAGCTCTTCAACCTAATACTTTCTATCACCAAATTAATATACCTGTTATGGTATATTTGACAATAAAGTAGAAAAACATATGCCACACTTTTGTTAAAACTATAGGATTAGAAAATGGACAAGGAGGGGAACTCCAGTATACCAATAGATTTTTTTTTTATACTATCATTAAAAGAGATATAGTCTTAACACAATTAAACTTAGCTCTGAACTTCCTGGTAAGAGAAGAAAGACAAGTATGATAGACTGAGACTTGTTTTAGTGATCAAGTTCAAATGCTTACATTCCAATAAAATTAATAATCCTTTATAAAATGTTGTGATGTCTAAATATTACGTTCCATAACCATAGCTTCTCCTTTTCCATTGGATTTTCTCCCAGAAATGAGGTTTTGGTTCTACTCATAAGCAAAACATTGAACTTGCTCTAGATCTGTTAGTGCTATAAAAAACTATTTTATTGAGACATAGATTTATTTCCTGATGAATTGATTTAGCTTCATTGTCCACATATATGATATTCACCAGAAAAATTTGTAATTCTGTTTTGCCTCATGAGCTTTATTCAAATATTTTAACAGAGCTAGAAAATGTTTTGTAGTTCATCGACCTAAATAAAGATCATGAGCTATATTTTAGTTGTTTCTCACAGCAATCCCACCTTCTCACTAACAGTTAAACTGATTTATACCTCCAAGGAAGATTTAAAGCCTTTAATAGTCTCCCAAGATAAAAAAAAATATGTTTATTTTTTACAATAAATTATGATAAGAAGTAGAATGCTTTGGAAAGTTGGTACATAAAGAGGCTCAAGAAAAAGGAGAAAAAACAATCAATAAGAATTTATTGAGTTGAACAGTCCCCTCCAAATTATGACCACTCAAAAATCTATGAATGTGACCTTATCTGGAAATAAAGTCTTTGCTGACGTAACTAAATTAAGATGAAATCACACTGGATTAGAGTATGGCTGGATACAATTCTCTCCTTATGAGAGGAGGGAAATTTGGATGCAGATGTACACATAGGAAAGAAGGGCATGAGAGGACAAAAGCAGAGAATAGGGTTGGGCTTCCATAAACCAAAACATTGAGGATTGCTTGGTGACCACAAGCTAGAAGAGGAAAGGAAGGATTCTACCCTAGAAACTCAAGAGGGAACCTGACCCAGCCATCTCCTGGATTTTGGACTTCTGGCCTCCAGAAATGCAAGAGTATAAATTTCCATGGTTTAAAGACACCTCATTTGTGGTTATTTGTCCAAATGACTTTAGGAAAGTAATACAAGGAGAAAAAAAAGTAGAAATCGTACTTTATTTCCTTTCCATTGACTAGATTTCTAGACAAGAAATACTTCTCAGGCATATCAGGTCCTTCCATCTCCACACATGGGAAGAATCACTGAAAATGAGAAGGTGGGAGGATTTACAAAAACAAACCAAAACCAAATCAAAACAAAAAAACCTAAAAAACAAACTTGACCCTGAGGTTGTAAGAGTGGTCTTTGAATTGTTTCTTAGATTCAAGGTAATGCCTTACACTTGGTGGCACTTTCTACTAATTTGATCCTTGAGACACCCTTAGATGAAGTGAAAGCAGATCATAAAATCCCCAAGTGACAAATGAAGAAACAGTTTCAGAGAGATTCCATGACTTTTCTGAGTCATTCGAGTCATTCAACAAATCCGTATAAATGCTTGAACTGGAATCTATATCTTCTCACTCGATACTTTATTTTTGTGGTTCTGCCATGAATCTCACAATTAGGTATGACTAGCTTACGATTTTCTGACATTATATTTGACCTTCCCTTTAAGACTCAGTACCAGCAAATCTATGGGCTGAGTTGCTTAACCAGGGAGGCCCTTGTAGGGTTACAGACAGAGGGGGAGATGCCACTCCTTCTGTCAACTCAGACACATTGAGGATCTGCTGTAAGATACACTTGAAAGCACTGGAAAATGTATGTGGGTTGGGAATTAGATGTCTACGACAGGCAAAGGGCATTGAGGAAATGAGAGTTTAAAAGGAATGAAAGAAAAGAGTTTAAAAGTTGTTGAAAGTGCTCTTGGGAATATGATTTATGGCATGAAACATAAAAGGCCCATAACAAACAACAGAATAAAGAACAGTGGCTCCCAAGTGTCAGGCCACAGAAAAGTGCCAGACTAAAAGCAGGAGAATTCTCTGGGGAATTTATTAAAAATTGCAAGACAAGAACTCTTGTCCAGGGAATTCTGATTCAACAAATCTGGAGCCAAGTCCCTTGGGAAATTCTGATGCCTAGGTGAGTCTTGGCATTATTGGTTCAGAAGAGGTATAAGGTTGCACCTGTAGTGAAATTCTTCTTGACCTCATCAGTACCTGTTCTTGATTGCCTAATATCCTCATCAGCCAAGGCCCAAGGAATATCAGATACATAATATAGAATGATAAAAAAACTGAGGCTGAGGATTTAGTCTGATGCCTCTCACATCAGGTACAGCAGTAAAAATGTCTGTGTTTTCCTGGGCAGGGTCTCTATAAGCCTTGAATTTCTTTTCCACTAAGAGACGCAGGTTATTGGAGGGCATTTTTTGTTTTACATAAAATCAAACAGTCATTGGTGAAAGTGTAAAGTTGGAAACATACAGGACTTGTCTATGACTCCTTCCAGTACAATTCTTCCACTAAAATCCTCTTTCTGTCTGTTGTGGCATAGTGGATAGGCAGGCGGAGCAAATGCAGAGGACACAAGACAGTAGGATAGATGAATTAGCTCAAAAGAGGAAGCAAGATGCTTACCCTTTGGAATTTACTGGATCTATGAAGTAGTTTTGTGCATGATGTACGACAGAGGTGACATAATCTTTGCAGTTTTCATGGCTTCTAAATATCCCAGTCGAACCCACTCCTTACTTATGTTAACTGGCAGTCCCCACTTCTTCTGGATCCATCTCTCAGTTTTTAACTGCTGCTTATGTTTTCAGAATATCTCCACCCATTCTGAAATTAAACGTGCCTTGAATATTATTTAATAAAGTGATTCCCTTGGAATAAGTGATACAGGCTACCTCTTCCAGAGGTACTTTGCTGCACGGTGCTTTCTTCTCTCCAACCACAATTTTAAACATAAGTGGCAAATCCATGGAAGAGTTACCTGGAGGCTTCTTGCTTTCCAAGTACTCCTTAAATTAACCTTGAAGACAGCTGTCACCTTCACTATTCTTGAAGCCACTCCTGACTGCTACAGACATAAAAGTGTTACCCTCACTTGTTTCTATAGTTTTTATGTTTTTTCTCCCCTTTTGTTAATAAGCTTGCTTTAGTTGTACGTTGATTCATTAAATGCTTAAATCAATCCAGTGAAAGTACTCTTCATATTTCTATTTTTAGTTACTAACCTCCCTCATTATTCCCTTTCCAAGGATTTGAAATGATTTTATAGGAGTTAAAAATGATAATCTAGGGACTCAAGTGTCTTCTCAGAAGGCCCTGGGGCTTTGATATTCTTCAAAACTTGTCTGCAGAGTCCATCTCTCTTACAATTTTGTGCTATCTACACCTTCATTGGAAAACAGAATAATTTATCTTGTAGATTTTCATCATCTTTGGCCGCTGGTCCCTGTTAGGACAAGAAAACAAAGAACAGAAGATTTAATTTGGTGTTAAACACAGAAGGTACTTGGTATGGGATTACAGAGACAGTCGGTTTTGTTTTTTCTTTTCTTCTTTGCCATAATTCAATCACACACACACACACACACACACACACACACACACACACATGCACACACACACACACACACACACACACAGATTGAGAGAGAGAGAGAGAGGGAGAGCAATGTGGCTTTATAAGTCGGGAAGAAAGCAGTTAACTTCCAACTGTTGCATAGACTGAAAATCATTATAAATACTAATAAGAAAATAAATTTGGATCCTGGCTCTTCAAGTATTGGAACCTGTCCAAGATAGAGTTAGCAATAGAACAATAGGTAATACCCTAATGATGGCTAATTAGCCCCTGCTTTGGAATTTCAGTTCCCATAGGATGTTTCTAATGATTATTTTCCACCACCATTACCTGCAGAGGCTTGTATAACTTGCAGGGCGGAATGTGATGAAACTAGCTCCTTCCAGATTCTCCGACTTTATTATTATCAATGGGTGTTTTATAAAAGCAATGAAGCACCTTTTCCCTAGCTCAGACCTGCGAGAATGTAACAAGGTGTTTGAAATATGCACACATATGCTCCCACCAAGACACACATAATTGGAAACAGTTAACCAATCTGACCAAGCAACAGTCTTCTCTAAAGAAGATTGGCTTGTCTAACATGTATGGAAGACAGGCATAAATTTTGTCCAGTACATGCAATAGAATTTGCATCTTTAGATCGGGACAGGCCAAGCTAGTTAACCAGAGACCCTATAATTTACAGTAGTTGTCTTTAATGAGGCCATTGAGAGATTTGGGAATGTATGCACAAAGCAGGGGGAGTGAAAGTGGTTCTATAATAGAAAACAGAGGTTTCTGAATGTAGTTTGGGAAGACAGAGAAGGGTATAGTAAAAATTAGCATAACAGCCTTGTCTATAGAAACATTCTTTACTTCTAAGCTTTCATTAAATCAAATACTAAGTGGCAATTACTGAAATACAATAGGCACATTCAGACTCTGACAACTCTTAACCTTTCTGGGCTTTATAAACCATTTGTTCCAAGTCACATGACATCCCCATCACATGAGGCAAATATTATACCATAGGCTTCAGTGCCCTGTGAAACAATCTAGAGTTCTCTGAATGGCTCAATTATTTGGGGGGTAATTCAAGACATCTCTATTGAGGCATCCAGTGTTCAATGCATGTTTAAATAGACTCTTGGGCCCTGGAAAGTATAAACTTATGCAATGCATAGGTTGTCATCTGTTTCAGAGGGAATAGAGCTACTTCCTGATTCAGAATTGTTAAATTGGGGGCACACACATAGGATAATGTGCAAAATGAAGCCTGATGCTGTAAATATTTATTACGCAGTGGGAGTTCATAGAGGCCTGCACTGAGGAGCTGAAAAGTATTTCATGTTTTTTCTGTCCATCTAACTCTGCCCTATTGTTCAATGTATAGTTACTTCATGCCTCACCATCGTATGGGGTTCATCAGCAATTATATTTGTATTTGACCAATTTGGAAACTGAGACTCAGACACAAAACTGACTTGTTGCAGAATTAGCCTTAATCTAATGACATTTCGTAGAGGTTAAGAAAAAAGAAAAGTAAACTGGAGTGGAAGACTTTTCTCACAAGATAGTCACAAATCACCAGGATATTTCTGCCTTTTGGACCTTTCATCCAAGTTTGATCTGCATGCTGTCCTTAGAAACCAGACTTGTCAAACGCGCTGAAAAGCAAGTCACAGAGACATTTAGGGAGGCCCAGCTTATAAAAGGGTCTTGCCATACAGTGTTCATTTTAATTGTACAGACATAGATTTAGTCATTGTTGGGAGTGAGTTGAGGTAAGTTTGGGGAACAGGAAATGGCCTATCACTGGCTGGTCCTAAGTAGCGACTGAGGCTTACGTACATATCTTTGGGGCTTAAAGCCCCAACACCATATTCTACCCACTTTACTCTCTTCCACACATACTTAGCAAGCTGTTCTGTTGGAAATTATTCTCTCATGAAGACTAGACTTCAAAGTAATGTTCAACAATGTTTAGTCTATAAAAATTCTTTTGTACCTTGAATAGTATTATAAAAAAAGGGAGGGGGGGTGAATAAAATCTGGATCAAGGCTCTGCAAACTTCTAAAATTTCCTGGGATCCAGATGGATCTCCCTACCTTTCCTGTAATCCCAGATCTCAGGTCCGTGTTCTTACCTTTCATATGCATCCTCACATTTTTCCAATCCAATTCAATTTCACTAAGTCTGCCATGTTTCTTTTGAGCATGTTGTTTAAGTATATAGAACTGTATAAATTGGTGGGATGTAGGGAGGGCAGTGAGGGGAGATATGAGAGGGTTTCAAAAAAATAAATGCATTACAAAGCCTTTGGTAGATTTATAAGGACTACAAGAGAATCAAATGAAAACCATATAATTAATTACTAGTGTGTACATGTGTGTATATGTGTGTGTGTGTGCATGTACACACACACACACACACACACACACACACACACAGTTTCTTTGATGATAGAAGTCATATGTAACAAAATCCTATGGATAACCCCATTTTTAATTCTATGAATACAGAGACTAAAGCTTTCTCTTCTCAGACCCTCTACCACCGCCCCCTTGATTTGCATCAAAGGTCATGTTGCCTTTTCTCCCTGAGAGTCAGTGGTGGATGTTAATCCTCCCTCAGCAAATTCTTCAAATCCAGGTTCCTAGTCTTAGGATTCTTACCTTGTTTCTGTTATCCTTACTTTGCACCAGTAATCACCTGGCTTAAACGCAATCATTTGAGAAGCTTTACAAAAACTTTATTACTATGAAAAGTTTCAAGCATACACAAAATATAGAGAATAGAAAAATCAGCACCCACTCTTGTCTGTTTCAATACTCAGTTCGTAGCCAATTTGTTTCTTCTAAACCCACTTTGACCCGTCAATCACCCAAATTAATTTTTAGCAAATCTTGGATATTTCCTTCCGATCAAAAATATATCAATGAATATTTTAGAAAAGGAATATTTTGAAACATAATTACATACCACGGTCATTCATTAACTTAGAATTAATTCCTTGATATCATCAGTTTTAAAATTAACCATATTGATGGGGCACCTGGGTGGCTCAGTCGGTTAAGCATCTGGCATCAGTTCAGGTCATGACCTTATGGTTTGTGAGTTCGAGCACCATATTGGGCTCTGTGCTGACAGCTGAAAGCCTGGAGCTTGCTTTGGATTCTATGTCTCCCTCTCTCTCTGCCTCTCCCCCCCTCCAGCTCTGTCTCTCTCTCAAAATAAACATTAAAAAACTTAAAATAAATAAAAATAAAAATTAAATTAGCCATATTGTTTCATAAATTGCTATTTTAAAGCGTATTTGATTGTATCAGAATTAGAATAAGGGTTATGTAGGGGCGCCTGGGTGGCGCAGTCGGTTAAGCGTCTGACTTCAGCTCAGGTCACGATCTGGTGGTCCATGAGTTCGAGCCCCGCGTCGGGCTCTGGGCTGATGGCTCAGAGCCTGGAGCCTGTTTCCGATTCTGTGCCTCCTTCTCTCTCTCTGCCCCTCCCCCGTTCATGCTCTGTCTCTCTCTGTCCCAAAAATAAATAAACGTTGAAAAAAATATATATTAAAAAAAAAAAAGAATAAGGGTTATGTATCCCTGTTGGTGGTTGATATATATCTCTTCAGTTTCTTTTAAAATATCTTTTGCCCCACTCCTCTCCTGGCTTCTGTTTCTTTCTCTTTCTTCCTTACTATTTATTTGCCAAAGAAACTGGGTTGTTTCTTTTGTTTCTCCCCATCTGGAGTTTGCTGACTGTCTTCTCAGGTGCTTTTGCATACTCCATCTTGTGTATTTTCTGAAAATAAATCTAGATGATCAATTAGCTTCAGGTTTGAGTATTTTGGAAGGGCAGATGTCATGCCATGTTTGCTGGTCTGTCATTTTGTAAAGTGAGAAACAATTAATGATTATTACCTAGATTGATTATGTCAACTGGAGTGGCAAAATGATGCTATTCTAACTTTAACAGTCTTTCTTCATTTATTAGCTGGACTATTTATCTTAAAAGAATTTTCTATATCCAACTAATTTTTTGCTCTGAGAAACAATGTATATGGAAAAGACAAGACTAAATGCTTTATTAGAGGTCTTTTTCCTGTTCTTACCAGTTTCCAAAATGATGGTACCATGCCCTAGCATGCTTCTATGATGACACCTATGTGTGTTTTGTTTTGTATTTATCTCTTTAAAAAAGGAACCAAGAAACAGACATAGAATTAGCCATTTCTCCAGGGGGATCTTGGTTCCTTTTCCCAAAAAGTGGGTATTGAGAGACCACAGTCTGGTGCTGGTAATGTTAATTGCTGCTGAGATTTTATGCATTTTCAATAGTCAGAGTTAGAAAGTATGTACTTATTTTTTAAGACGACTACATCATGACTGATAAAGAATTCTCACTTAACCATATGAATCATATATCTGAATCACATTTTTATATCCTCCAAACCCCATTCTTAAACATATAAGAATAATTATGCATTTATATTAGCTCAAAATGCACATACAACTCTCAGAATAGCATTATTGCCACAACCACCATTGATATGATTACTAAAAACAGGAACCCTATTTGGCACATATATGTCTTATTCAGCTCAAGCTGCTATAAAAAATACCGAAGACTGAGCAGCTGAAATGACAGAAATTTATTTTCTCTTAGCTCTGGGGACTGGGAAGTCCAAGATCAAGGTGCAGGCTAATTCAATTCCTAGTGAGAACCCTCTGCTTGGCTAAAGACGGTCACCTTCTCACTGTGTCCTTACATGGCAGAGAGACAGAGTGCTCTGTTGTCTCCTTCTGTTCTTATAAAGGTACTAATTCTACCTCGAGGACTCGATCTTCAAGACCTCATCTAAACCTGATTATCTCCCTAGGGGCACCTGGGTGGCTCAGTTGGTTAAGCATCCGACTTCAGCTCAGGTCATGATCTCCCGGTTCGTGGGTTTGAGCCCATGCAGGAACAGACAGCTGACAGCTCAGAGCCTGGAGCCTGCTTCAGATTCTGTGTCTCCCTCTCTCTCCTCCCTTTCCCCTCAGGTGCTCTGTTTTGTTTTTTTTTTTTTTTTTCTCTCTCTCTCAAAAATAAATAAAGATTAAAAAATTAAAAAAATAAATAAATAAACCTGATTATCTCACCAAACCCTCATCTCCAAATATCATCCATTATATTGGGAGTTAGAGATTCAGCATATGATTTTTTTTCTGGAGTGTGGGTTTCAGTAGGGAAGCACAATTCAGTCCATAGTAAATGGTTACATGACTATATTTTAAAGTCACTTGGAATGGATTAGCTGTAATGCCACCAACTCAAAATATAAATAGGTGTATTATTTAATTTCACTTTAGATTTTTAGGAAATATTATTTTATTTTATTTTGTTTTGTTCTCATGTAAATATTTCCATGAATCCAAACTGAATTCTACAAAATTCAGATATCATCACAAAAGATGATTTTCTATTCTTGTTTTCTTTACACCATTTCTTACTCCCATGTAAGAGCCATTAAAAAATGTATTGTTTAGCCCTTTAGAAAGCATATTCGAGAGACATATTCTTAGGACCTACTTTCAGTCCACCAAGTTAGAATATTTCTCTGAGTCCAGAAGGTTCTGATGCACAACTCTGGTTACAGCCATACAAACTCTACTGCAATAATTTGATTTATTCCATGCTCTCAGTTATAAGTTAAAAGCCAGTGACTAAACAATCTATTTCCAACCATCAATCTCTTCTGGATAATAGATTATTAGAAACTCTCACCAGAAAATATAACATCATCTTCTTTTATTATATTGAAAGTATCTCATTTGGTAAGGACATCTAAGTTCTTATACTGACAAATTCTTGGATGTCCTCATTTCTTTCTTTATTCCTTACATTCTCTCAGTCCTGAAATTTCCTCAGAATTGTTCCTCAAAGTCAGGCTTCTTTGTCTATCTCAACTGTCACAGCCTTTGACTGAATCAGGGGTGTTCGACCTCAGCACTATTGACATTTTGAACTGGATAATTCTTTCTCACGAGGAGTTTTCTTCCATATTGTAGGATATATAGCAACATCACTGGCCTCTAGTCACTAGATGCTGGTGTCAGCTCTCTAGCTGTGACAAGAAAAAACGTCTCCAGATAGAACCAGCTGTCCCCAGCAGGCGTGTGGTAGTGGTCGAGCAGGAGGGGGAGAATTTGCTCCAGCTGAAAACCAATGGTCTAAACCTCCGTCATCTAAGCTCTTCAATGACAACAAGCCCTCATGTCTTATCTCCCTGCTTCAAATATCATCAGCCTTCCACACTGCTGTTAGAGTGATCTTATTACAAACTATGCTCCTGTGACACTTACACTTCAAATTTTTTTTTCTACTGAATGCACACAAATTCCATAGTGGGCTATAAACCATTCTTCATGAAGAACACATCACCTTCCACCATCACATTCTGTCTCTCACCTCCTTCCACCATTCTACTTATTTTTACTCTCTATATACTGACAGCTGATTTATTCCACTTCTCCAAATCTTCCATTTATTTGTTTTGTTTCTCCACTAAACACTTTTTCTTTAGCTACCTGCCACCTGTTTTGGTTTTCTTTTTTTTTTTTTTAGATGGAAAACCTCCCAACACTCTTTAAGGTGGTTCTCAAAAGTTATATGGCGAATGACGCTTTTCCTGACACCCCAATCTTTTAAAAAATTTTTAAGCTATTTATTTTTTTTAGAGATAGAGACAGTGTGAGTGGGGGAGGGGAAAAGAGAGGGGGGCAGGAGAGATGGAGACAGAGAATCCCAAGCAGGTTCTGCCTCCCTGTCAGTGCGGAACCTGACACAGGGTTCGAACTCATGAAAACCTGAAATCATGACCTGAGCCCAAATCAAGAGTCAAACGCTGAACTGACTGAGCCACCCAGGCGTCCCTGACAGCCCACATCTTACATGCATTGTAATTCCTTGTTTATACCCCATCTCCCTCATTTTTTAGGCAGCTCGCTGAGGACACTTGGGTTTACTCACAATGCCTATCACAGTGCACAGAAGAGGCACCCGCTGTGTGTTCATCCATACCCACCTGCAGTGGTTCACGTCAGTTGCAGTGAAATAAAGGACGTGAACAATGAAATCTTTCCTTGCGGGTTTCAGGGTGCTGCAAAGGTTGATTGACTGACTGCATGTGATCTAAAGTACAATATAAGAAAGAAAAAAAATAAGCACCCTTCTTTCAGGGTTACTCTTAACTTGAAAATGCATTGTTTTACCACTAGAATTTGAAATAAAAGTTAGTAGTCGTTAACAAAAGAAAATGGCACCCATGGCATTTCTAAAACTGAGTACAGAGTGCTCCCGTGGTGCCAGCAAAGGTCTGTTCCTCCTGACAGCACAGCCTCTGATCTGTAACATTGAACCTCATTACTCACCTGTGACTTTCAGGGGTGACTGCTATCTATTGGCCCGTGCACACCCTTGCACGGATCCGGGAGAGACAGCCAGGGTGGTATTGAGACATTGGCTCGGTTAGCCTGTCTGAAGAGAAAGTTATACTTGATGTGGTGGGTGATAAGTGGCCAGATAAACATAGAGAGGTGGGGAAAAGTTAACTGTACGTGATTCTCTTGCGAAGCTGCATATGGAAAAAGAACATTTGTAAAATTTAGAAACAAAAGTAAAAGAAATAAGGATTGACCATTTGTTCAGAGCAATCTTTCCTTATGAAAGCTTATTCTTAATTTCAGCATTTGCTATTCCTGCTATAAATTATGTAAGCTCTCTATCTTCTAAGATGACTTAAGAGGAAAAGGCAAGGAAAATAAACATTGGCCGAATGTATTGTGTATGTCGGTACTAATGTTGCCAAGTATATAACATCTTTGTTTTATCTTACTTGGAAACCACGGCTTTGTGAGGTTAAGAATATGCTTGCGGACATTAAACTAGTGAGTCTTGAGGCATAATTCAAACGTGACCCTTTCTGACTGTAAAGTCTATAGACATTTCAGTTACCTGTTTCTTCCTCTTTTGTTTATTACTTTGAGAATTAATAGCCTTCATTCCACCATGTTGGAGTTTAGCACACAAGCTTATGTTCACTATGTCACATGGACAGAAAAATCTCCTTCCATCTGTTGACTTTGTTCTTCACACCTGGCTAGGGATGGAGGAAGCCAGTGAAGGATTACTCAAAAAAAGTTCTAGTACTTGTTACCAATGAGGGAATGATCAAATTATGAAACTCCAGTTCCAATGTAAATATTTCAGGAATAGCTGAGTCTAAGGTGAAGTATGTCTGTTGGAGTAGATTTTGGTTTTTGGATTATGACATTTGTGAATTTTTGCTCACTGATGGAAGCAGGGAGACATTTATGGTGAGGGCAGGATCCAATCCTTAGAAATCCTCTCTTGGTTCTTCAGGTAAGATTGAGCAATGTAGAATGGATGCAGTACGTCAGAGAGGGGAACCTGAAGTCAATCTCGGAGAGAAAATTCTGATGTCGGGACTTGAGAACGTTAATTTAATCAGTCTGTAGGGACCATTTCACCTTCCACGTCTAAAGAGAAAGATGATGAGAGGAAATAAGGCCAAAAGAAAAATGTAGAACAAAGGGAGCTGAAGGCCAAGATTATGTGTTCATTTCTAATTTTTCCAAGAGCTTCATGAAAACAAATGTATCACTAAAAACACCTTATGGTATGTGAAGATTTTAGATATGGCCACCTCCCCATCTCCACTGTTCTGCCATTAGTCCATTATGTTGGTTAAATGTGTGTAGCTGCTTGTCCAAAATAGTTTTACTAGCACTAGTCACTCTTTCCCACATATCAGAATTATATCGAATGCTTAAGAAAATTGCAGATTCTTAAACCACCTTCTGCTGAATCAGACTATCTGGTAAAGCCCCTATTGAGTCTGCTTTTAGTAAGCTTCCCTGTTGATTATAGAACACACAAATATTTTAGAGCTACTAGTTCAGTTGGTGTCTTCTTTAGGCTATTTCTAGCTCCATTATTTACTTTTTTAAAAAAATGTTCATTTATTTATTTTGGGAGAGAGAGAGAAAGAGAAGGAGGGAGAGAATCCCAAACAGATTCTGAGCCGTCAGCACAGAGCCTGATGCAGGGCTCGAATCCACAAACCATGAGATCACGACCTGAGCAGAAACCAATAGCTGGAGGCTTAACCAATTGAGCTACTCAGGAGCCCTTCCATAATTTCCTTTTTGAGGTGCAACTCGCAGACACAGATGTATAGTTCAGAGTTAACTTCATCAGCATAAACCCATTAGGAAATGTGAAAAGTTTGAAAAACTCCATTAACTGTATTTACATGGAAGATCATTTCATACCTATGGAAGTATTTAGTGGAATTAGGAATAGTTGCCCACATAATAATCTAAGCATGTTCATTAAGTGTACAGGTAATTGCCACATAGCGCTTCTGGTGAAGCGTATCCAGAAAACAGAATAACTCTAAGGATCACCAGGTCAACATTAAGAACGAGGCCAACAGATTAGATTTGGAGGTAGCCATGGAGACAGATAAAAAAACTACTCATGATATACATATATATCATATAGCAATGTATATATACACATATATATACATATATACATATATATGCATATATACATATATACATATGCATGCATATGTATATATGTATATATGCATATATATGTACATATATATGCTGAATCACAATATTATATATATATGTATATATATACACATAGTGAATCACAAAATCATCCTGTGAAGTAACTAAAACTGGTGTAATTGCCTCTTTTTTATAAAAGCAGAAGGAGATCCTCAGAAATAAATCTAAGTTCCCAGAAATATACAGCTACCAGGGAGAAGAGCCCAAGTTCAGGCCTTTTTCCATTTGAACACTGTGATTTTACACAATTGAAAAATAGTATTTGTTTGATTTTGATATGGGTTTTCCTTCCTGATGATGCCTGCTGTATGACCTTTGGAACACATCAGGATAGGAAGGCATGTCTAATAAACTGCAGTTGATTTACCAAGCACATCAGTTCCTTGCAAAATTACATTTTGGGGGAAAAAACAGGCCAATCTACAAGAAATAATAACAATAATGCCACATTCTTGTGATCATTGGTAGGCCTAACAGTAACATTCCAGGGAACAATTCTCCTTTGATTCATTCAGAATTTAATTTTGTTGAAAGTCTCATTGAATCATAATTAATGCTACAAAAGCAAGATTTAACAAGATCTCTGGGGCAGCCTTTTAAATATACAGTAGCTAATTAACTATAACTATACAATTTACAAACACATCTATTGAAAACTTGAAACCCTGCTGGTAGATGTATCCATTTATTGCATGTGTTAGATAGACGTTTCATCATAAAATTATTTTCACTCATTTGCTGATATTTTAAGACTTGCATTACAGTTAAAAAATGTGCTTAAGACAACATTTTTTTGCCTTTAAAATGAAAAGAAAGTACACGTAAGGTTTGATAAATGTTACTTTGTGACACTTGGAAACTAAAGCTGACTGGGGATGTAAAATGCTTACAAAAGTCAAGCATTTAAGGAAATTTCCTCCAGTAACTGGTTCTTTTTCCAAGTGTGGAAAGACTCTAAGTTCTAATGATACCAACAGAGATATACACACAAAAAATATGTATTTTATGGAAAAGGATTTTTCCAACATGCCTTTTGCATGCCAGATGCTTATCCTGTGTGTGTGTGTGTGTGTGTGTGTGTGTGTGTGTGTGTGCATGTGAGGGTTTTACTTGTTGCCATTTCGTTGTTAGCACCAGAGAGCAAGAAGTTAGCCTGGTTTGTCTTTGTGGGAAAAGCTCCTAATTTGTGCTAATTTATAGTTCATATTCAATAAATGTGATATTTGACTAGTTATCAATTTGGAGTTTATTATAGTTCATAGTGCCCTTCAATAATCACATGAATGCGGGGTGCCTGGGTGGCTCAGGCAGTTGGGTGTCCGACTCTGGCTCAGGTCATTATCTCTCAATTCGTGAGTTCGAGCCCTGCATCGGGCTCAGTGCTGACAGTTCAGAGCCTGAGTTCAGAGCCTGGATCCTGCTTCGGAAGCTGTGTCTCCCTCTCCCTCTGCCCTTTCCCTGCTTGCTCTCTGTCCTTCTGTCTCAAAAAATAAACATTAAAAAAAAACTCACATGAATGGAGAAAGAATTGGTGTTATATGGTCCATGTATATGCAGATTATATACATAAATAAATAAGCCTCGAGTAATTGCTCTAACTTGGCTATATAGACTTATTTTTCTTAAGAATAAATGCTGATTTTTTGAACTTATAGCATGGATAAGGTCCAGTGTGAAAAGTGCTACCTATGTTGTTTCATTTAAATCTCAAAAATAAAGCCTTGTGTGGAAAATATAATATCCCCATTTTATGAGTAAAGACACTTATCTTCAGAGGGGCTAAGTAATTTGCCCAAGGTCAAAATCACTTAATTTAGGGGAAAAATTGACAGCAAGACAAAATTACGATTGCACGGCCAGCCCCCAGTTCTCTTTACAGCCCATCAATTTCACTTCTTTATGTTGGCATAACATTTTCAGGCTGCAGTTCTGGAAGGAGAGGTCAAAGGAAGAGTTGATAATAAAGTAATCTGAGGATTTTAAATTCACTCTAATTTCTACTGATTGCTCTCTCTGATCCTACGCTCTTCTACCGATGAGCCTAATTTCTCAGGTTCCCTGATGCTCCTACCTGCTAGGGTTCTGAGCTCATTTTCCTCTTCATTGTCTGATAGCTTTCAAACTGGAATCTCTATGCCCATGACCTCTACCTGTTACCCTGACTCTGATCCAATTATGCAACTTTGTTTGATTTGCTTGTGTTGTTAACATCGATCAATGCACCAACTACCATGAATTAACCTTTTGCAACTCAGGAGAAAGTCTGAGTCTTTTTCCCTAAAAACAAAACAGAACAAAAGTACCTAACTAACATTAGAATTTAATCTCCACTCAATATTCAGGGAATTCTTATCCTCGTTTTTTATTTTATGTTCACTCTGAGTACCTTCAAGCTTCCCTCTTGGATGTTCCGATCTCCCTGACGCTTCACATGTAACCATTGTATTTCTGTTCCATTTGTCTCTCTTTTTTTCCATGACTTCCCTTTCCTTTTTCTTTCTTTCCTTCTTTCTTTCTTTCTTTCTTTTTTATTTTTATTTATTTTATTTATTTTTAATTTTTAATGTTTATTTATTTTTGAGAGAGAAAGAGAGACAAACAGATAGACAGACAGAGAGGGAGACACAGAATCTGAAGCAGGCTCCAGGCTCTAACCTGTCAGCATAGAGCCCTATGCAGGGCTCAAGTCTAATGCTTAACCTCCTAAGCCACCCAGGTGCCCCGTCCTTCCTTTTTCTGTACCATTCACAACAGTTAAAATTATTCAATATTGATAGCACAGTCCATAGTACTGGGGGGGGGTACTTAATATTAAAGTTTCATTCCTAGAAGAGATTCTCCTGAGCAAATCTGCAGTGTGGGTTGTAAAACTAGTAGGGTGTGGTGGTAGTAATCTAATAAATAACAAACATTTATTTTATGATTTGCTGTCTGCCTCGTAATTTGCTAAGTACTTTGCATGTATTACCTCTTTTAAGTTTTATAGTAAGTTCCAGGTAGATAGTACTCTGTTCTAAAAATGTGGAAAACTGAAGCTGAAGAATGTTGGTTGCCCAAGATCCTACCGTGGAGTCAGGATCCAAACCTATGTTTATCTAAATCTAATCAGAGACTTATTAGCCACTGAAAGATGCCTCCTTCTTATAGAACCTTTCTCTATGCTCATGTTTCTCCTCATTTCACCGGAAAAAAAAAGTAATATTTGTATGCTTATAATATGTCCAAGATCACACAGCTGGTATATGAAAGGGCCAAGATATTACCTTCCCTGCCTTAATCTTTTTAGGATATTCTGGAAGGAATGATACATAAAAGTATGATTGTTTTTATAGATTTAAGGTATGCTGCAATAAAAAAATTGTTAGTTTGTTAAGAATATCTAGTGTTGGTTCAAAGAAACAATTCTATCACTCCCGAGAGCTGCTTTACTCCAGGCAACCTGAGTCATCCCAGTGAGCCAACAGAAGCAGCCATTCCATAATGCTTGTCTCCCTGTATGAGTGTCTTTTACAGCCTAGCTGAGTACTTCGGTCAGAACCGTGCCAGACATGGTAATAGGCAAAGCTTCTTTGGGGAAGCCAATAGGAGATGTGTGAAAGACTGCAGAGCCTCAGATGGCACTAAATTGTTTTTCTGTCACAATGAGTCAGCCTCGTCTCCCAGGAACATAAGATACAAGACCTAAGGAAGAGATTCTGGAGTCTCATCCTATAAACATGGTATTGCACATAGAAAGTTTAAAGATCTGTACTCTTTACTATATTTCTGCTTGGTCTTTTGTCTTTAGGAACTCTGGAAACCATTTTCCCCTAGGATATAGCATATCTGGAAAAATAAATAATTACTTTTGGAGATAGACTTTATTGTATTGTATTTCATTTTGTTTTTACAGTTTATTTGTTGATTGAGAGAGAGGTGGAGACAGAGAGCAGGCACACATACGAGAAGGGGAGGAATAGAGAGAGAGGGAGAGAGAGAGTCCCAAGCAGGCTCCACATTCAATACAGAGCCTGATGTGGAGCTCAATCTCACCATTGTGAGATCATGACCTGAACCGAAATCAAGAGTCATAGGCCTAACTGACTGAACCACCCAGGCACCCCTATTTTATTTATTTATTTTTATTTGGGAGAGATAGAGAGAGAGAGGGAGAGAGAACCTTGAATCTTGAGCAGGCTCCATACTCAGCACAGAGCCTGACCCGCAAGGCCCCATCCCACAACCCTGGGATTATGACTTGAGCTAAAATCAAGAGTCAGTCGTTACTCAACCAACTGAGCCACCCAGGCCTCCTCCGGAGATAGCCCTTAATAGTGGCCACTGAGTAAGAGTCTGGGGAATTTGAATTGGCTGCTTTCAGAGAACAACAGGAGCATTAAACCATCCCGTGTTGAAACCGATAGGCAGTTGGTTTTGGTATTGGATTTTTTTTTGGACAAAAACAAAGACTTCACTCATTTCCTTACTGAGATCCTTTCATCTATTCATGTTAAAGTGAGGCATAATAAAGTTTAACAGAGCAACTGAGGGTCTTAAATTCAGTAAAGGGCTGGTGAGGATCTTAATCTTTTTAATTAATGAATTAATGAATTCTTTTTTGAGAGAGAGAAAGAGTGAGCAGGGAAGGGCCAGAGGAAGAGGGAGAGAGAGAGAATCCCAAGCAGGCTCCATGCTGCCAGCGCAGAGTCTGACACGGGGCTTGATCTTATGAACTGTGAGATCATGACTTGAGCCCAAATCAAGAGCTGGATGTTTAACCGACTGAGCCACCCAGGCTCCCCAAAGTTCTTTAAATATTAAGACCGTGAACAGTATACTCATTCTCTCTGAATTTCAGGGTCCCTATGTGTTGAAATGAAAAAAAAAAAAAGAAAAAAAAGTGTTTTCTTTTGAGTTTAAGGAGTCATCTGCTAAGGCAGTCTTTGTATTTTGGCATTTAAAATCCTCAGCTCAGGCCTGGGCATATCTGTACCACTCAAGTCACCACAGTTGTGTGCCTGGGTGGTAGTGACATGTGTATAGCTTGCCACAGGGCACTGGGTTAGTAATTTCTCAAGAAAATGACCTTGGACTGGACACCTAACCTCTCCCTGCCTCCATTTCCTCATTTGTGATATCGGAAGAATAGTAGTAACTATCACATGGGGTAGTTTTAACGATTAAGTAAATTAATATTTATAAAGTGCTTTGCATATTTCCTAGTAGGACTAGTGCTTCTTAAATAAATGTGAGAATTTGCCCGATTTCTGGAAAGAACCTAGACTCTATGTTCCGTGGAGACGAGCAGAATTGCTCTGAAGCTTTTATGGAACATGGCCTCTCCAATATTTCACTCACTTGAGTCATGCTTGCTGCTTGCTACCTGCAGGTGTTTGAGTTTGTGGTTTCTGCCTGAATGGTTGTCATCTTAAAGATAGCACATTTTAACTAAGAGAGGTGTGTCTGTTTGGCTTACACTAGAAAAATGAGGCTCTTGTTTTATATGCATGGATGTGGTGGAATTCCCCATCTCTGACTCTGCACCTCGTTGAAGTTAAGTAAGCCTGCTCATCTCTGTCTTGGCTTCTACAGCGTACTGGAAGTGTAGAGCATTAGCCCTCCCCCCACCCCTCCATGCCCATGACGGTGATAGGGAGGATGCAGGTCGGCGAGGCTGGGTAAAAAAGAATCTAAGAGAGGGAACCGTTTGCTAGATCTCACTTTTGATAGCCTGGCTGAAAAATCTTAATAGCGATTCTCATAGAACTCTTCTGAGGTATGTTGAGCTTCACAATAACTCCATGAAATAGGTATTATCCCTGCTCTACAAAGAAACTGAATCAGAAATCTTAGAGTAATGCGCCAAATGGTAAAGCAAGGATTAGAACTCGGGAATTTTGGCTTGCATACACACGAACACACATAGAGGCACGGACACACACTGAGACAGAAATTCAGAGATAAAAATAGACATTTGGTGCATAGTCTATGGTCTTAGTGTCACCAGTGTGGCTTGAACCCAGATAATTTTTTTCACTGACTATGTGTCCTTGCACAGGAAACTTAATCTCTCTGTGTTTTGCTATTAGTAGAAATGCAAAGAAATTGCTTGACTTTTATGATGATTATGAGCATTAAGACAATGTTTATGAAACAGAGTAAATGTTCAAGTAAATTTTTGCTGTGACGGTAATATCAATAAAGACACTAATAAGTAAATATGGTGACTATATCTAAGTATCTAATACAAAGCTCAGCTCTTAGCTAGTTAAGACTATATGTTCATTTCATTATTCTTCAGAAATGATGCACTGACTATCCTCATGACAGAAATATATCTAACAAAGATTACAGAATAACCTGAGGAAAACAGACTAAGACTCTCAAGGGAAAAAAAAAAGCCAGCTGGGAATGCAAGAAAGGATCACTTTGCCAGAGATAACGTTTCTACAGTGGTGATATTGAAGAAAAGAGTTAGTTATTCATATTTAATGGATGCAAACAAATCTTTCAGGATGATGCAATATTGGAATCAATACATCTAGTCTCTCAAGAGGTTTATATTCTTTTCAAACTGTTAAGTTCTGTGCAATTACTTTCCTTTCTTTTCAAGGTTGGGAAAATTTAATAAGATGTTACAGGGTTTGGAATGCCAATACTGAATACATAACCAAACCCAGGTAACTGTCGTACCCCGAGGTAAGGCTCCCAGGTCCAATTAATAGCAGAGCTGTTCCTCAATTCTCTTGTAATCAGTGGACAGGTAACTTCATTATATTCTGAAGTCCTTTGGGAAATGGTCTTCTCCGCTTAAATGCATTTTGGTGCTCAATGCCCACCTCCCCTTCTTGGTGCGTATTATAACGCCTTGTCCACAGTCAGTGCCAATAAATCATACTTATATTCATCATGTTGAAAAGTGAGCCAAATGCTTTCTTTTCTGATATAGTGGAAATCAATCAGAACTTTACCAACGTTCTATATTTTAAATATAAATATAAATATAAATATAAATATAAATATAAATATAAATATAAATATAAATATACGTATATATGTATATGTATACATATATATATCCATTTTGTACACACAATATTTAGAAATTAGAACAGGGTTCTCTGCTTAGGGGCTCATGATGCTGAAATCAATATGTTAGTCAAGCTATGGTTCCCGTCTAGTGCTTGAGTTTCCCTTCCAAACTCATATGGTTTTTGTCAGAATTTCTTTTTTGTGGCTGTAGAACTGAGGTTCTTGGCTACAAAGTGGAAGGTACTATCAGTTTCTAGAGGTTTCTCAGTTTCTTACATAGGTACTTGTAGAAGCTTCCCCAGCCAGCTTACTTCTTCATGGATCATCACTTTTATTTCTAAGCTCTCTTGAGTGAAAGCCTACACTCTGTTACAAGGATTCATTTGATTAGGTTAACCTCACTCAAAATAATCTCCTTTTTGATTAACTCAAAATCAACCAAAAAAGGACTTTAATTGTACCTGCAAGACCAATTCACTTTTGCTAAATAACATAAACAAATTATAAAAAGGTTATTCTGTCTTAAACACCTGTCCTGTCCTGTGCATACTCAAGGAGAGGACATTATTCAGGATTTGTACACAAGGCGGGTAGGATAGAGAAAGCTATTCTGGAATTAAGCCAATCACAAGTGCCAATGAGTCTTTGCTAGATTCAGATTTAAAAACCGATTGATATATATTTCTGATGGATCATTTAGCAATACAACTGAATAAGGGCATTCAATAATTGATTATGGTATTAGCTGTATTCTGGGCTTAATTTGGTATTATTTATCTTCATAAGATGGATAATTTGTTCATTTTTAAAATTTCTTATCCTTCCTATAATTCGCATTGCTTCTTTTTTGTAATATTTATTCCTTATTTCTGTTACTTCTTAACTGATTTCTTTTTGTTTTATGATATCATTCTTCTTTTATTTTATGTAATTAAGTTTGTAAATTTATCTTTAAGCACAGTGCTGGCTGCTTTACATATGTTTTAATATTTCATTATCATTTAGTTGCAACTAATTTCTAATTTCCATTGTGATTTATTATTGATTCATGTCTAATTTCGAATTACAAATGTCTTTTCATTTCCAAACATATGGGGACTTGACATTCATCGTTTTATTTTTGATTTCCTATGAACACTAATCAGTAAACAGTGTGTATGATTCCAGCTCTGTAAAATGAATGAAAACATGCCTCAGGTACCAGTATGTGGTCAACTTTTGATATGTTCTATTCTTATTTGAAAACAATGTATGTTCTGCTTAAGTTGGGGTCTGTATATGGCCATCATATTTATGCCACTCATCAAATTTGTTAATTATTCTATTGAATTTGCTTTTATTCTCAATGATTTTTGCCCTACTTTTTTTTTTTAAATGTTTATTTATTTTTGAGAGAGAGAGACAGAGAGAGAGAGAGAGTCAGAGCACGAGTAGGGGAGGGGCAGAGAGAGAGGGAGACACAGAATCCAAAGCAGGCTCCAGCCTCCAAGCTGTCAGCACAGAGCCTGATGTGGGGCTTGAACTCACAAGCCATGAGATCATGACCTGAGCTGAAGTTGGAGGTTTAACTGACTGAGCCACTGAGGCGCCCCTGCCCTATTTTTTTCTATCAATTAACTGAAAGATATCCCACAATGGATCTGGAGTTGTCTTTTTTTTTTTTTTTTTAATATTTTTTCTGCTTCTTGTTTAAGTATTGTCAATTTTTGCTTTAACTATTTTGAGGCTCCTATTATGCCCATATTATGTCATCTGCAACCCAAAAAGAGAGGTCTCAGAAGAAATCAACGCTGCTACCACCTTGACCTCAGATTTTTACCCTCCAGGATGGTGAGAAAATCAATTTCTGTTGTTTAACCAGCCCTCCCAGCCCCAGGATCACAAACTCCAGTTTGTGATACTTTGTTTGGCAGCCCTAGGAAACTAAAACAATGTCAGTTTTAATTCTTTTATTTAGACTCCCTATGTGTCTGAATTCTTTGTTCTTTTGCTTGGTGTTCATTCAATTCCTCTTGAATGCATTTTTTCTCTTGTCACTTCAAACATCATTTTATATATTTATTAAAAACATATATTTAAGACTTTGGTTTTTGACCTATCAATTTTGTGAATCCATAAAATGTAAAATCTTACTAAGACAAAGTGGTTAAATTTTTCTGTGAAAAAAATGACAATGACAACTATATCACTTAAGAGCGCACTGATTTCAAAAATGTGGATGTGTTAAAATATTCAAGAATTAATGCCTGTGTACCAACTATCTGACTTATGATATAAAAGATATAAAATCATTTCCAACACTATTAAAATTCATGTGTATTTTTCTGATGATATATCCTTGCTTTATAGCACAGAGATCTTGTTTATCTATAATCTTGCCAAATTTGTACCCTAAGTAGCTTGTTTGGTGTCATCTTAGAATTCTTCCTAAACTAAATTATAGTACATGTGCTTTTCTGTGACTTGATTTTTTTTTTCTCATTGAGACTGATTCATGTCCATGTTCTTAGCTACAACTGTTGTATAGTATCCCACTGTGTGTGTGTGTGTGTGTGTGTGTGTGTGTGTTTGTATGTCGTATACTATAATTTATCAATCCTCCCACAGATGGGTTTTTGAGGCTATTTCCAGTGTTTTGTTCTTATAAATTATTTTACTACAAATATTCTCATAGCTGTTTCCCTGGGACATGTGTTTGAGAGTTTAACCAGGGTACATACCTACAAGAAAAATTGTTAAGGGTAGATGAAAGCTTTTCTTATTCTACCAACCAATGCTCTAACGCTCTTCCCTTCCTTGAATATCCTGAGGGGACGTGAATTCCCTCCTGGGGAATGGATTTAACATCTACATTCAAGGACTTTCGGGAAGACATTAGAAGAAGAGTGTTTCTTAGGACAGGGATTGTGACTTTTAGCCATATTTTGGGGAACCCAAGGGGAACCTGACAAGGCAAGGTGGAGCACCCCTATCCGCTCTGTTAAGCATAGGTGTGAGGTTGGGCTCTGCTGACTGGAGATGAAAGCCCCAGGCTGCAGTATAGTTCATGTCACAGAATCCACCGGTAAAGTCACTACTGGCTTGTGAAACATGTAAATTCAAAAACAAAACCAAGTTTAATTTTGAGAATGTATGGTTTTATTTATTTTCAAAAAAAGGATGCTGAACTGGAAACAACCTGGTCCCTACCTTTTGGTTACTTTTATTTATTTATTTATTTATTTATTTATTTATTTAGGTTTTTGGTAGACTTCAAAACTTACTATTACTTCGGTTTCTGATATCATGGTATCAGTGACATCAAGCCCCCCATTATCCTCTGCTGACTGAATGATGGTCTCCATGCTGTTCTTCTCCAGTTTTGAACATAATGTTCAGGTGCAGAACACAGGGCTTTGAGATTCTTCGAGATTTTTTTTTTTTTTTTTTTTTTTTTTTTTTTTTTGGAAAGAGAGAGCGATCAAGCATGAGCAGGGAAGGGGCAGAGGGAGGGAGAATCTCAAGCAGATTCCAATCCCAGAACAAAGCCCTATTCAGGGCTCAATCTCATGACTGTGAGATCATAACTTGAGCCAAAATCAAGAGTCAACACTTAACCAACTGACCCACTCAGGCGCCGCCTAAGATTCTTTAATAAAGAGCCAATTCTGCTGGATTTCTATGCTGTTAGACCTGGGACTGATATTTGCATAGTAGAACTGGCTTTGAAATCCATTGAGAAAGATTACATCCCTCTGAGTCTCTTCCTTTCAGGACTGGGGGCCATGTTTATGTAGTAGGACAAATTTTGATTTTTAGCAATTAGCCTATCCTGCTGGTTCTTTTAATTCCAAAACCTGGGACCATTATTTGTTCAGTATGATGGGTTTTGAAGTTCATAAAGAAAGAACCAGTTGATTTGGGGTTCTTAATTACTTATATGTTGGCTCTCTTCAAAGTTTGAAATCACCTAGAATTCTTTGCAGTGGGTTGTCGTTGGTGTTTTTGTGGGGTAAGGAGATGTGTCCTCCATCCACGAGGCTTCTTTGGCCTTTCTTTTTTTTTTCAGTCTTAATAGTTCCATAGTGCACTAAGGACCAGCAAAAGTTGATATCAGATTAGACTTGTCCTACCGTCTTATGATGATGAACATGTCTTCTAGAGAGAGTTCTTTCCTTTTCTTTTTTTCTCCTCTGTGCATCAGTGTGGGTTTGGGAGACTGAATCCATCCTGTTCATTTCCATAGCTTTCATCCTTCAAGGTTGGGACAAAGGATCTCACTGCTGGACCACTTGCTTTTTCTGCAACAGACTTGCTGGTAGTCTCTGCTCTTGCAGTCACCGCAGCCATGCTATCCTCTGGGGAGAGACTAGAGCTTCCACTGGTATTACGGCACTCCACTCTGTCCTGCCAGTGCTGCCTTGAGTCTGCACACTCAGTTGCTGGCACGTCCACAGCGTCTGCTAGAGTGCCACCCCTGCTGCTCCCCTTTATCAAGCACTGTAAAGGTCATGGTTAGGAGACAGTGTGCTCCCATGAACACAGAATGTGTGGCAGGTATGTTGGATTCCTTCCCCACCAGCACAACCAAAAGAGGAGGCTCCAAACAGGACCTGTGCCAAGACTCTTGATCTTTACCTGATCTTGGTGGCTTTCTCTCCACAGTGCTTCATGATGTCTTCTTGTCCTCTCCCTCAAACACAACTATATCCATTGTGTCCCCAGCAGGGATGGTCTGCAGGCAGATAACCTTTCACTGGTGGTCTCAGGAATTAACAAATGTAGTCCCAATAAATGAGAAGATCTTCTGTTGCATCGGAAAGATTACACGACTGAAGGTAAAAAGAACGGCCAGTGGCAAGCATTACAGCTGATTTTTATGATCATGCATGAATGGAGAGTTCTGCAAACTTCAAGAGAAGCATCCTGGCTAGTTCTAAGGCCATTGTAAGCTTTGGTCTCTCCTCTGGGTGGGCTTAGCCATGGCGGACATAACCTTCACGGCTCGTAGCTCATCATGCCAGCAGCATGACATCAGATTGTGTGAGGCTGGGACTAGTGTAGGTTCACAGTCACCATTTGAACAAAGATGTGCATATTGATCACTTCTCTTTGCTAATCTGCGTGAAGTTCATCTCAAACAGCGTGTTCTTAAATATAGTGCAATCTCCTGTGCACAGCTGCAGTGATTTCCTCTATGGAGATGTTGAGCATGCTCACTGAAAGTTTTGCATCCTGTAATATATGGTAACAGGGATTGGCTGTCTGTGGCTATTTTGTCAGGGCAGCACATCTGACAGGTCACCCCATGCTCCTCTCACTTTGCTGGCAGGTAGGAAAGCAGCTAGCCCCTGCAGATTCCTTTTCTGCCTTCATGTCTCCCAGAAGAAAGTTCAAAATGACGGAACACCAGTGTGTGCACTGGTTACCAACCACTCAGCTCCTTGTCCCAGGACAAGAAGATCTGGGAGCCTGGACCCAGACCATGCCCACCTGTGTGTGATGATGTGGAAGCATGTTCTAGAAGGGGTTTTCATGAATCCTGACACTTGGCTTCATCAGCCCTCTCCTTTGGGATCCAGCAACTACTCTTCCCCTCACCCCTGGAGCCTGTACCTCCACCTAAACACCTCAACAGGCCACTCTTAAATTTCTCCTGCCCATTGTGATTGGTCCCCATCACCCATCACTTTGTCTTCATTACCCCAGTTACACCCTCAGGGCAGGAACACCACCCTTCCCATGAAAGGTGTCACCACCATGCAGCAGAGCGCCTGCTGAGGAATGATCTTTTTTTGGTTTTGGTTTTTCTTCTTTTTCAATTTTTTAAAAAATTATTATCATTAAACATTGGACACTGAGAAGTTGTAGAGATAAGTCAAGGCTCTGGAAGCTTACAATCCCTAGAGCTAATTCAAGTTTACTTCTGACAGGTGGTCAGGCTAAGAGACTAGCATTCTAGGATCACCTTAATTTTCTTAATCTCAGTCCTTGCAAGAGGTATTTTATGGCTCTGGATGCTTACAATCCCTAGAGATAATTCAATTTTACTTCTGATATGTGGTCAGGCTAAAAAACTAGCATTCTAGGATCACCTTATTTTTCTTAACCTCAGTCCTTGTAAGAGGTATTCTGTGGCTTTTTCCATTCACCCCTACTTCATGATCCCAAACCAAAGCATAGGGATTTATCATACTCTTTCCAGCCTTGATAGCCCTGATCATCAGTTTTGTCTGCCTCTTCTTGTGAGACTTCCAATAGAACTGCTCACTTTTTCTACCTTTTAGGCAACTCTTCCAGGATCAGAAAATGTCACAAAGAGTAGAGTGCTCCCAGTCCTGAGATTTGTTTCATTGCACAGGCTTCTCCTCCAGCATCTTGGCCTCCTCAGTCACCACTACCTGGATTTTCTTTGATGTCTTCAAGCACTTGTTTTATTTGTAATTATCTTAATGTTTCTCATTAAAACTAATTCAGAAGTTTGGTTGAATTAACCTAGTCCAGAATTGCTAAAAATAGAAGCATCCACACTGTCTTCTCCATCTTAGAAAAATTGCCCAGCAAATAAGTGGCAGACCAAATGTTAGAGCTAAGCCCGCAGTTTATGTTTTTCACCATGCTGCCAAAGGAGAAAGGTAAAACTTCCAGGAATGTGTGAACTGATGGAATCAAATGCTGGACAAAGTTCCTTAAAATGCCACCTCAAAAACAACTTTACCGCAGAGCAAACTATAACCTCACTATGGCATGAACAGTTATTAGCTTTGCAGAAGCTATTGTTCCATGGCTATGGTGTATCTATGGATGATAGGGAACAAATTGCTGTCACTGAGGCTTCCACGGAGATTGTAATTCCACAAAAATCCAACTTGATCAAGACCTTTCCAGTTGGGCATTAAAACAGAAACAGGCTCACGACAACAGAAAAAAAAAAAAAAAAGAGAGAGAGAGAAAGAGACTGGTCTAAAGCTAATGCTCATCGTGACAAAATAACCAAATGGAAACCCTTGTCTCCTTCAAAATGTTGGTAAAGCGGGTGTGGAAAAATATCTAACAAACTATTAAAAAAAAAAAGGACTGGCTGATACTTTAAGTGAACCAAATTTGCAGTCAAGTAATGAAAGTCTTCTACAAAGCTAAGGGACCCTATTGGCTTTACATAAACAAAAGAGGAAATTCAGGAGGGAAGAGTGGGTCCAGGGGTAATGTGCATTGCTATTAGATATTTTTATTGAGCTAATGCAAATTGAAGTCCTTGAGAGATACCAAAGGGGGGGGGGTGATTGATAAATAAATATTTGCCAAAAATGAAAGCATTGTATCCAAGGAAGAAAGTAATATATTCAGTTCTTCTAAAACTTTATTTTAAACATTGGAAACTGAAAAAGGAAAAGTTCAAAGCACAAGAAAGGACTTAACACCATCCAATTAAGCTTTTCTCAAAGCCATACTGCTTGGAGAATCAACCTCACAGCTTGACATGTTTTTAAATACTAATTTAAAACATTATAGAGCATAATATCTTAAGTTTCCAGTTAAATATAAACTGAATGGATGTAAAATTGTACCCAAACAAAATTCTTCTATGAACAGAGAACCCTTGCTTTCTGTGCTCCAGAAGAATGAAAAAGAAAAATCTTCAAAAGAATTTGCAAAGTAAAACCATCAGTAAGGCATTTTTCATACATTTGTTGTGGTATTTACTTGGCATTTTGAACATTTTCTCTTGGTGTGACATACCATTTTGCACATATGGGTTATTTTATTATTAACACATAATGGAATAGTTAGACAGGCAATAACATTTCATGCATAAGCATGTGAAAATTAATCTAGCTTTCAGATGAATCTATACTTGTTCCATAAATTTTTCTTCCGCTTTCTAATTCCCATGCCTGTACTTTAGGCTGAGTTCAAATTCCTTTCCCCATAATTTTACACACAGCAAATAGAAGTAAAAATTTCTTCCAAGATGGAAAAATCTATTTTGTCTATTGGGGTAGTCTTAGGCAAAAGCATATTCTTTTACTTAAAGTATTATGTTTTAAATCAATGGTCTTGAAAATAATATAAGGGACACATTTGTTCTCTAAGTAGCCCAAATGGTCTTATCAATTTTTATTCACTTAGCCTGCAATGTCTGCATCATTAGGATTTGAATGATACCAATGTTAGCATTAAAAAAAAAATCTCTTGCACATTTTTGCCATATTGCCAGAAAAGTTTGCTATTGTTTCTACCTTTTCACTTACGTTTTGTCTTTAGAAGATGAGCGTTTGAAAACACAAAAAGACTGAGAACAAAATGAACTGAGTCAGCCATTAAGCCAGTAGTACATTATCAGACCAAAATTTACGTTTAAAAGAAAGATTCAGAGAATGAGACTCAGGACTTGAAGGTTGTAATTGCCATGTAGTGAAATTATTGGGTCCAGGTTTAGAAAGGTAAACTTGGAATTCTTACTCTTTTGCTTAAATCTTTACACATCTGGAAACTTATTAAGTTCAAGTTCTTTAACATGGCATAAAGACTCTCCAACATATGGTCCATGCCACTGCTTTCCCCATCAGTCTATATATCACTATTCAGGGACTTGAATTTGACACTTCAATAATATTCTCTTTGTTGTTCCTTCATGGCCTTACTGGTCCATGCCTCCACCTTTGCTCCATTCTTTGCTTGAAGAATTCTACTCTCCTTTTTAATTCAGGAAAATGTGATTGCCCTTTCCATACATGATCAGGTGTCTCTCTATACACTTCCATAGTTTTTAATGAATATTTATGTCATGGCAATGACTGTATTTTATTATCACCTATGTATATGGCTTCCTTCCCACAGACTATGAGAAAATGGACCTTCTTTGTCTACTTTGTATCTTTTTCAGGGGCACTTTATGATTGGAAAGCAATGACACTCTAGGCTGGTGTAACAAATAGGCAAAAATCAAAGACAGGGATGAGGGGGAAAATGCCTTGATTGGAAAACAAGGGAGTGTGTAAGCTTGTTTTTGTTGTTGTTGTTTGTTTAAGTGTATGTTAAATCTTATACCTTGCTTGACAAGAGACCATACTATTCACTTGTAAGAGAGACCAAGTCTTGCCCTTATGAAGCTCCAATTCTAATAAGAAATACCACTAAATTATGAAACCAAACTAGTAGACAGCCAGAGGGGTCAAGTATTAAGCTGAGTAATGGGGAGTCACTTTGTTGTTGGTACTTTGGAAAGGAAGTGTCAGAGCGAAACTGATATTTGAGGTAAAGCAGTCTAAGTGTATGCAATAGATAATGAAAAAGAAAGAGTTCAGTTGTTAATGCATGAGTTTATTTTGATGTGTTAAGAAGGGAAAGAGAAAAATCTAAAATCATATTTTTGAAAAGGGTGTTTACTGTATTCAAAAACAACTTTGAAGAGAATTAATTGAAAGAGGGCTTTGGGGGAAGTGACACTTATATACGAGAAATAAAAAATGAAAAAGGAATTTTCAACATGGAAACAAAGAACCAGAGAAGGAAGGTAAGTCTACAGCAAATTAGTTGTATTAACGGTCCCAGTATTTTTGTCTCCCTACATCTTTTGATGATATCTTCCCACTCTGACTCTGGGCTTGACAAAAGGACTTATTTTGGCCAATGAGACAAATAATAAATTTGACACGATCAGAAACCTAAATAATCACTTGTATATTTCCACATCCTCTTTTCCACCTCAGCCAAACCAGTTTGAGGATAAGACATGTGGAGTGGAATCAAACCATCTCAGCTCAGATGTCCCTGTCATGATCCAACACGTGGGAGGACCCAACCAAGATCACCAAAGATTTCCAGTCTACATGCAGCTTAATGCCAGAGTATGAGTGAGACCCCAGAGCCCAACTCAAATCAACAGAAATAGCCAGCCATCCTCTATATTTATGGGTGAAAAGAAATGTTTTTTACTGTGTGTTAATGAGGTTTTGTAGCTGTTCGATACACAGCATTATTTTGACTATCAATTCCTCATGGAAGCATCATGGATTCCAAAGAAAATGCTTTCAGGAAAGGCACATATTACGGGTTGAATTGTGTTCACGAGAAAGAGGTATTGAAGTTATCATCTGAATACCTGTGAACGTGACCTTATTTGGAAGTAGGGTCTTTGCAGATGTAATGAAGGTAAGTTGAGATCATTGGGGTGGGCCTTCCTCCAATGCGACTGGTGTCTTTGTAGGAAGCAGAGGTGAGGCCCCAGGGGAACACCATATGAACACTGGGGCAGAATTTGAGCGATGTGTCTATTAACCCAGGGATAGGAAGGATTGCCAATAACCACCAGGAGGTAGGAGACAAGACTGGAAGAGAGTCTGCCTCACCCTCAGTCTACCTGAATCCTACCAACACCTTGAACAATCCGGAGAGAATAGGTTTCTGTTGTTCTTTTTTAAGCTACCCAGTTTGTGGTAGTTTGTTACAGCAGCCCTGGAAAACTAATACAATATATGACCAAGGATCAATAGCTTCAGAAAACACGGATTTATTTAGAGAAGCCTAAAACATAGGCATAATACTTGGCTAATGTCTAAGAATTCTTACACATTGCTCCAAAGAAATATATATATATATATATATATATTGTACCTGACGTTAGTAAGAAAGACTCTGGTCCCTATAACTGCGAGTACACAAGGATCATTTCTTCTGTGAAAATTCATAACCTGCTGAGCAACGGGGTAAAACCAGAAATGTCCACTCATAGCTTCTTATTTATCTTTACAAATCTATCCTTCTCATCTTGCTCCCCTCTATTTTATGAGATTCTTTTCCTTCTAGGTAGAAATCATTTTGCAAAGTCTGAGCTAGAAGTCACAGTTATGTTCCCATTTCATTCTGTGCACTGGTAACATTGGTAATTTTGTAACTAACATTTTTTTTTCCTATTTTCTACCATCAAGCTCTAAATTTGTGAATTCAGTACTATGTATATAGTCTTAGTTCAGGGCCTTGGACAGGTGCTCAGTAAAGATTCATTAAGTGAGTTATATTATTACTAACAGAGCTTTCCTTAAGAAGCTTCTAGTCTGGAACTTGTGTTCTTTCCTAGTTTGTCATCAATCTATCAGATTCTAAATATGACAGAAGGCGGCCCTACAGTATTTTAATCACTGAAATAGTCTTATCTTGTCTTTACCTTTGACATTTATTTTGCCATTTGAACAGCTCATTGGCAACCTTTCGTCAAAGATAGGCTACATGAATATATAGTATAGTGATTCAAAGAAATGTTTTGGAATGAGACATACCTACTTTCAGTCTTTCGCTGTGATATATAAGCTGTGTGACCATGGCAAATTACTTAAATTCATTTTTTTAAGTTTATTTATTTACTTTTGAGAGAGAGAGAGAGAGAGCACACATGGAGAAGTGGGCAGAGACAGAGGGAGACAGAATCCAAAACAGTTCGAGGCTTTGAGCTGTCAGTACAAAGCCTGATGTGGGGCTCAAACTCACAAATCATGAGATCATGACCTGAGCCAAAGTGGAAAGCTTAACCAAAGAGCCACCCAGGTGCCCCAAATCACTTAAAGTCTTAATCTTATTTCCTCATACATTTGAATTAATAATGCATGAATTAATAATGTATAGACTTGTCCTAAGAATTAAATGACAACATATTCAAAGCTATTAAAACATATTACCTTGAATGCAAAAAAATAATGGTTTTGAAAAAAAAAATTATGTATGAAATCTATTGTATTAGTTTCCTAGGGCTTCCATAACAAAGTACCAAGTCTGAGATTAAGATGTCAGTGGGAGGGGCGCCTGGGTGGCGCAGTCGGTTAAGCGTCCGACTTCAGCCAGGTCACGATCTCACGGTCCGTGAGTTCGAGCCCCGCGTCGGGCTCTGGGCTGATGGCTCAGAGCCTGGAGCCTGTTTCCGAGATTCTGTGTCTCCCTCTCTCTCTGCCCCTCCCCCGTTCATGCTCTGTCTCTCTCTGTCCCAAAAATAAATAAACGTTGAAAAAAAAAATGTCAGTGGGGATGGCTTCTGAGGCCACTGTCCGTTGTTTTATAGATGCTTGTCTTCTAGTGTCTTCCCCTGCATCCCAATCTCCTCTTCTTATAAGGACACCAGTCATATTGGATTAGGGCCTATCCTCATGACCTCATTTTATTTTAATTAACTCTTTAAAGACCCTACCTACAAACACAGTCACATTGTGAGGGTTAAGACTTCAATATATGAATTCTGGGAGGACATAACTCATCCTGTAACAGCCTATTTCAGTTTCATGTTGTCAAATCAAAACAACGTTTTTTATGTTCTCTTTCATGCTTAGTTCATTATCCTAAAGTTCTGGTTTCATGGATAAAATTAGAGGTGTTTAGCTTTTATTATCTATCTATATATCTGTCTATCTATGTAGCTTTTAATATATCACTATTTCAAAAAATGACTGATAGGGAGCATAACCTTTATTTTTTTAAGCAAAATTCTACTCTAATCTTCCAGTTTAAAATGGATTTTGACAAAAGTTATGTAACAGCTGTTAGAATATTGTCACAATACTTTATATGTCCCTACGGATATGGAGTCTTTCTCTTTCTTTTCTATTTCCATCACATTTTATTTATGCCCTTCAAGACTGTGCACTGGCACAATACCCATTAAGGCAACTTGTGTCCCCACGGGCCGTCTGCCTTTTCAATTCTGTAGAATTTCTCTCCTTGCCTCCCCTAGGACATTGCAAAGAACATGTTTCTTTTTGGCAGTTAGTGCTTGGTGCATGTATGATTCGTGAATGTCACTAAATATTTTAAATATTTTTAAAACTAAATATACTAACATACATATCTAGATGAACACAGTTCATAATTGTCTATTGCTGGGAGAGTATTGTTAATTAAAGTGTAGACATGGGGCGCCTGGGTGGCTCAGTCAGTTAAGTGTCTGACTTCGGCTCAGGTCATGATCTTACAGTTCATGGGTTCAAGGCTGTGTCTACCTCTCTCTCTGCCCCTTCCCAACTTGTGCTCTGCTTCTCCCTCCGCCCCCTCCCCTCAAGAGTAAGTAAACATTAAAAAAAAAAGTATAGTCATAATAAAATACCCTGGTGTTTGATATCAGGGTATTAGATGTAATCACAATGGGGAGTATTTAGCAATTTTCTTTGTTATAGTGAGGGATTGAATTGCCAAATCCAGCTATGCAAATGAAATCAACAAACATGCCTTGAACATCTACTGTGTTCTGTTTTTAACTGCAAGGTGTGGATTACAAGGGAGAATGACTCAAAGAAAATCCTATCCCATCAAATAGGAATGCAGTTAAAGCCCATGCCTAATACGTGATGGGTCAGTAGCATATTGCAATATTCTCATGACAGCTGTTATCAGTATGTCAACAATGGTCACATAGGAAATCCTCTTTGTCTAGACAACAGTAAAAAATCGCATGTAGATGTTTTTTGCCTCGTGTAAAATTATAACTTTTACTAAAATAAATTTTCCATCTTTGAAATTTAATTTGTACACATAATAAAAGCCTCCACAAATTGAAAAAGGGTCTTTAAATTCAACAAAGCTTAAAAGCTGTTTTGTGGTTTTTGGCTGTTTTCACATTGATTATTGTCTTGGAGATGTAGTGTTACCAACTAAAGAGGCATCACAATTACTATATTGATAAGGTCATTGAAACTCAGTTTACTTAACTTTCTTCATTTTAACACCTCTATTCTCTAAAGAATAAAATAATTGGTGTTGGGAAAGCAGGAAATTTATTCAGAGGAAAAAATTAAACTTGCATCCTATTCTGCCTTTTGTATGCAACAGTCAATTTTCTATGAACCAAAAATTTGCAGGAATGTCTGGGTGGCTCAGTTGGTTAAGTGTACAACTTTAGCTCAGATCATGATCTCATGGTTCCTGAGTTCAAGCCCGTGTTGTCTCTTAGCTCTGCACTGACAGACTGGAGGCTTGGATTCTGTGTGTGTCTCTCTCTGTCTTTCCTCTGCTTGTGCTCTCCCTCTCAAAAAAGTAAATAGATAAATATTAAAAGTTTTTAAATAAAAAATGTGCATTTGAAAATGAAGCTATAAGCAGGTAAGAATAGATTATTTTTCTTTAATAAATGATAAGAAAGGACTTTCTAAGCAAGAGCAAGTACCTCAATGTCCCAAAGAATATAACTGATTGAATTATATGTTTATAGTTTTTGTGTGTTTATAAAAAAATTCCCTTCAAAACACCAAAAGGAAATTAACAAAGTACTTCATTAAACAATTAATTGATTCTAAATATCAGGTTGCATTTCAGGCATTAAAATATAATTTCCTTTAAAAATTTTTTTAATGTTTGTTTTTTTTTTTGAGAGAGAGAGAGACTGAGCGTGAGTGGGGGAGGGGCAGAGAGAGGGAGACACAGAATCTGAAGCAGGCTCCAGGCTCTGAGCTGTCAGCACGGAACCTGACCCAGGACTCAAACTCATGAACCATGAGATCATGACCTGAGCCAAAGTCGAATGCCTAACTGACTGAGCCACCCAGGTGCCCCCAAAATATACTTTTCTTAATAAAAAATGTTTTCAAATCAATAAAAATAGAAAATCAAAGGAAAATATGCAAGAAAACATAGTTTAAAAAAAAGAGGACAAGGGCAAAAAACACAAATTTTCCAAAGCAAATGAAAAGATGCTCAACCCTTTCTCACAATAAAAACTCAAAACAAAAACAGAAAATTTTTTATACTTTTGACAAAGTCAAGTTTTTGCAAGTATGCAGGTAAACATATAAATTGGTATCACTTTTCAAGAGTTATTTCAAGAGAAGTATGTAAAAAATGTAAAATAGAGATGTATTTTATATATTCTCTTAGGCTCAACACCCCCACTGTTAAGAATTTACTATAAATAGGTACATAACATGTTTGCTGAAGGACTGTTTTTAATAGAGAAATATGGGAAATTGTTATAAAAATTAAATACAGAATGAAAAAATTCCAAATAATGGAAAACAACAAAATTTAGATACAATTTTTTTGACATGACTGCTAAATGCCAACTTTCTTTAGTTCTCCAAAATTTGGCATCAGTAAATAATAGAAAAGAAGGTAATTTTCTGAGTTTTATAACCCCTTCGTATTAAGGGAAAAACAATATGTGTATTACCTCTTACAGAAGAAAAGAGACCTTAACTTTAGAAAATATTTTTTTCCTTCCTTTCTAGGCACGTATGAAAGTGGAGCTGCTTTTGCATTACACAAGATGAAAAAACACATTCATAGCAGAATGAAATATATTTACTTTGATCTTGTTACAGTGAGAAAGGGCTAGAATGGGTGTAAAGTCCCATTCATCATATATTTACGACCGTGGCATTAATCAAGATAACACCATGTCTTGTGTAGTGAAAGCTGTGGATCAGGAAACATACGGAAACAGTTTCAGAGGAGTACATATTTTCTGGAGATACTCTGCATTCAAACTCAAAATACCCATGTCCAATATACCTCGTATATTTCCAACCCAACGTCTCCATTTGTGTTTCCCAGAACCACAGTTAAAATGAAATATTAGCTTATGTTGGGTGATGTTTAAGAGCACCCATGAAATATTCTGGCAGCCATGGGCTTTCTAGAATAGTGTGGGGAGTCATAACATCTGCCCATGAGGATAAAGTCACCTCCAGCCCCCAGAGATTGCTTGTGGTTTGGGCAACCTAAGAAAAAAATGATGGTTTTACTTACCAAAGGGCATCTGTTTGAGGTTCTTGCAGGGTGGTCAAGATCAAGATCCATTTGTTCATGTGAACTACTAGACTTGGTAATATAAATAACATTAAAAGCCAAAATAGCAGGAAAACTACAACTATAGGTCCATATTCATAGCTTATTATCAGCTTTAATCTGGAAGCAATGTTCTTCATAAAATCAAGATGTGATCGTTTGTATGCTTCCATCAGTTCATCACTGCCATTAGCATTTCATCACTAGTTGAGCTGTTGGTACATTATTTTCAATGGCTCTGGGAAACTACAGTTTCCTCTTTTCCTTTGTCCTGTGCCTACTGTTTAGCTCCTATCCATGAACCTGCCACTCTCCTACAACTATAATTTCTGAAAACAGAATATAAAACTGTGTGAACGTAATATCTCTGTTTTAGCATCACAACTGACGGCCTGCTTAGGAGAAGCTGCTAGATTGTGCTGCTTATTCAACAAGCTGCCATAAAAAATCTATTTTAATTCATTTACAGACCTTAATGTGAAAGTAGTTACTGATACTGAGAGTTGAAGGCTTCATTTTACCCACTTGTTATTGCATTATTAGTGCCTTAGAAAAATGTCCAAGTGTTCTTAAAAGGTATTTTTTCTTGATCACATGGATTATTAAATATTTTCGTCAAGCTGTAATACAGTTTCTAGTTTTCAGGGAAGGGGCTTTTGCATTAATTGACCTGGTTTTAGTTATCCTGTGCCTCTACAACTAACCAGCCATGTAATTTTGGACTTAACCTCTTTGATTTAAATAGGTGGCGCTCTTCTAACGGAAAGCTTCAGAAACCTGACTTTACTTAGCTTAAAGGGAAAAACAAAATGTTGGTGACATGATGAGAATACAAAAAAGGCATAAGTGAGGCTGAACTGAGGAACGATTGGGTCCTAGGCTTCACCTTGTCCCTTTGTCTCTTTCCTTCCTTTGTGTTAAATTCACTCTCTTTCAACACAGGTACACATTCTCTATGCAGACAAAATATGCCATGGCTTCCTTCAGATGTACAAGCATAACATTTTAAAAGAGAAATGCAGAGATAAAATTGTTGTGGACCAACTCAAACCAGAGAAATCTATAAGAGTGGCTGTGGTCCAGCTGGAGGAAATGCCCATCTATGAAAAAATTGCAGGGAGATGGGAATGCTGTAACTAAATCCCAAACTGCTCCTGTGGCTAGTGATACATCTTCTTTCACTAGAAGAAAGGTACAGAAAGAAATGCTGGGTTGAGGCATTTTCCATTTTTATATCTCCTCAGTTTTCTCATCTGTAAGTTGGGGATAATGGTACTTATTGAAGAGTTTTTGTGAGATGTCAATGGCACAATGTACGTGATTCTCAGCACAGTTCTTGGCCATGGAACAGAGTCAATAACCAGTAATTATTATGATGACATTCATATTAATGGAGGCATATGAAACAATTTTCAGTGGCTTGATCAGTCCTTTTATTACATGAGATAGGACACCCATCATTTGAATGCATCATGAAACACATGTATTTCTTAGCCTTAACTCTGTTGATTTGCTAAGCATTTTCATGTGCTTTTATGGCATTGATGAAGTTTATTCAGCTTCAGGAATCATGAAATACTTAAAGGTGCTCCTGATGACATGTTGGTTTTCGTTTCCAATGATTTAGTTAGTAATATTTTTATTTATTTATTTATTTATTTATTTATTTATTTTATTATTATTTTTTTAATTTTTTTTTCAATGTTTATTTATTTTTGGGACAGAGACAGAGCATGAACGGGGGAGGGGCAGAGAGAGAGGGAGACACAGAATCGGAAACAGGCTCCAGGCTCTGAGCCATCAGCCCAGAGCCCGACGCAGGGCTCGAACTCACGGACCGCGAGATTGTGACCTGGCTGAAGTAGGACGCTTAACCAACTGCGCCACCCAGGCGCCCCAGTTAGTAATATTTATTGACCACTTAAAATCTGTGAAGCATTGTCCATTTTAAAAAATGAGAAATTTAACATTTTTACCATGATACAGGAAACAAAAAATGGATGCATTTCTAAAGAAGAGAGAAAAACATCAAATCGACAAATCATCAGAGAAGGAGAAGTTAACAATGAATTGCTCATTATTAATGAATACTGTCTATTATATACACTCCTATAATTTTTGGCAACAAGAATTTAATCACTTCTTACTTTACACAAGGAAATAATAATAATATAATAACAATATTATTATTATTACTATTATTATTATTGTTATAAAAATAAAGTTACTCTTTAGTGAGCCTGTCCTGTATTTCAGAGGCTATGTTAAGTGCTCTACACATAGTCCTCTATTTTCCTTTCTCTCAAGTCCTATGGACTTAGGTATTATTATTTAATCATTTTAATATTAAGCGAACTGAGGCATGGAAAGATCAAGTCACTCATCAAAGTTATACAAGCCAGCTAATATATTTGAACACTGCTCTATCTAAGCCAAAGCCCGTGCTGCTGTAAGGCACTGAGCTCGGGCTTCTAGCCGAAAACACCACAGCTTGTACATCTGCATGTTTTTTTCTAAGATCTCTCCTGTAAACCATTCTGACTACCTCTCAATTCAAACCACTGGGCTCCGGGGAAGGTAATTAAGAGTTATGACTTCAAGGGACTTCCTGCTAGGTCACCAGCTGGATTTCCACGTGTTAACAAAGATAATGTGAAATGTAAATACACAGCATAATTAGGCAAAAACGGGTGTTTAAGTTAGAAGCAAAGGGCCCAATTTGCTGGGAATATGCACAATGACAGCCAATGACCCATGTGGAATGTGTTGAGGTTATTATTTCCCACCAGATCAGACACATGTCCATGCTTATAAAATCTCCCGTATTTGATTTTTACATTTTTAAAAACTGCCATCGTTGTTCAAATCAAAGAAAAGTTAATGCATGACTGATGTCATGCGTGTCATCTTGGGATGGTGCCTTTGCCTGTGAAATTTCTGCCGATTCTATTTGTGATCCCCCTTGACTCTAACTTGTCTTTCTTCTCCTACTACCAGCACCTTACCACAATAAAGTGATGTTAAGCCAGTGAACCAGCACCGCCCAACACATTTTAAAGACTACAGGACATAATTGGCAGTGTAGGAGATCCACATTTAGCCCATTTTGGAAGGACTGGGAGATGTTTGGAAGGGTTTTGCACACCTTCTCAAGGCTATCGATACGCAAATCAGTATATCCAGAAAGATGATGCAAAATTCAATGCTTCCCAGGTTTCTTTAACCTTGAAATGGTGCTTCTTGGAGCATGCCTCTAAACTAGTGGTTCATTACACTCTGGAGGAAACACTGATCAGAAACACTTCAGTGTACTTGGCTTGCCTGTTTCTGGATCTTATCCCTCTTCCATTTTCTCGTTCTTGAATGGATTTAGCTTTCTATAATTCATACGCATCACGACCTGTATAACTAACATGTGTGACAGACTTAACTATGTGTGAGATTCTCAGCTAAGAACTTTTACTTGATTTAGCGCAAAGTAATCTTTTCGAGTATTGTTGTTAAACCCATTTTACAGATACAGAAGTTGACAGTTTGAGAGGTTATAGAACGTGCCCAAGGTTACTATTTAGTTAATGGAAGAGCAGAGATAATCTCAAATTCTAATGTCAGAGCTCAAACTCCTTGGCAAAGTATGTAAAGGCCTCATGTCCAGAACACAACTTATTCTCCATTCTGACACTGGGTTTGATACTTTCTTATCTTATTCCCACTATCAGACACTGGGTAATAGAATAATTTACAGGCATTTTTTTACCATGTTACTAATGTTACTGCTGTAATGTAAGTGAATGTATGTATGCTTTAATTATTAAATAGCTAGTGAAGATTTTTTTAATTATCTGGATAATCAGTCTCCCTAAATTATTTTAAATTATATTTCATAATGAACTTAATACAAAACCCTATAAACTATAAATACATGCAAATTTACTCACTTTTTGGGTGTGTGTATGGTGCAGATAAAAATAGCAAATATTAAGATCGACATTTAGATCTCACTGGCTTTAGCCATTTTGGAAACAAATGTAGAAATTACTGTTTAATCCAAGTTTTCCACAAAGCAGATTGCGAAATTTCTAGCCACATACTCTCTATGTTGGTTTATGTAAGTCCTTACCTGGTATGATTATCATTACATACTAGCAGAAACTTGAGGAACTTTAGCTGTGGGTAGTTTCTTCACATGAAGCAGAGAACCTTCAAGCATTGTCTCTGGTATTGCTGAAGATCCAGGTTACAACAAACAGACAAACCAAAGGTATTTGAATATAATTCAAAGAAATGATGAAAAAATGCATTATGCGTCTTTGTCAAAGGATATTTTTAAACCAAAAATAGATTTATTCAGTCGTAATGTGGGTCTTTCTATAAAAAATTTGGAAGTTAACAATTAATGAGGTGGGTAGAATAAGATTGCCATAACAACAACAAAAAGTGCTTTCTTGGGAAAGATTCTTTCCCATAAATTAAGCAAAAATATGGTTTTGGTATGTCTTACTATAAATAACAAATTAAAACTCTATGAGGGCAGGGAAAATTTTTTGTGTGTTTGTTTCAGTTACTTAGAACGGTGCTACCCTATTTTAGCCTCTCGATAAATGTTTGCCGAACTTGAATATTCAAGAACAAAATAGCAAATTAAGATAAAATGCAGAAATTGTGAGATAAGAAAAACTATTAGTTGTGAAATGATTTTTACTTAGGAATTCTGACAAAGAAGGCTTCCTTAGTTCAATGGTTCTCAAAATTGATCCCCAGACTAGTAACACCAGCAACATCTGGAATTGCAAATTCTTGGGCCCCACCTTAGATTTACTGAATTGGAAACTCTGGGTGGTGGGAACAAGTGATTTGCATTTAACAAACAATAGGTGATTCTGATACACAAAAGGTTGAGACCCATTGCCTTCTTAGGTTAAAAACAACCTGATTCTCAGGGAATTCATGCTTCTGGCCAACAAGTGTGCAAATCTGAATTACCCCTAGAGAATGTCATTTGTCATCAACTGAAGCAGAGGCCTGTGATTGTCCTTAGGACACTATAGTAAAAGCAATTATGTGATACAACATTTGACCTGGAAGCCTTATTATTTAAGACTATACATTGGATAAGGACCAAAAGTCACTGAATTTGATTGATTTACTCCTAAGAAGGACTTAATCAGAAAGATACATCTCTCTGTATCTTTGAAGAAAAATTCCCAAAGAAGTATTTAATGTTATTGCATATCATGATCTATAAACCTGGTAAACAATCTCTGATCTTGATCTGATGTAGCTAAAATCATTCACCATGTCCACTTGATTATTCTCACCCATTCACTCTTTTAAGTAGTCAATCAACAAGTAAATTATTGAGGGCTTAGTATGTGTGGTACATAGTGATAGGTGCTGGGATTACAACTGTAGGACAGAAAGCAGACATGATCTCTGCCACCATAGTGTTTGTTACCCAGGGGGTGAAACCAATGCCAGTTAAATAATCAAATAAAAAATGTAAAATCTCTACGAGAGTTACAAGTTACAGATGCTGTGTACCATAAGAACGTGTAATAGTTGGATTTTCCATTCAAAGGTCAAGGAATACTTTCCTGAGAAGAGAGTATTATTCTGTGATCTTAATGATGACATGTTCTTTGACTCTTCTATGCATTACCGATTTCCCCTTTCTTTGAACTCCTAATACATTTGAGCTCAAGGATACAGCACTGTTCGATGACCTTCCATATTTAAATTACAAGTTACCTACGGCAGTTTCTTTCTCCTGTATTCCTAACCTCCCATAATGCCTGGTACATCACACTGATAGGTCAAAGTGCCAAGGGGAAAGAGAAGCATTTGTTTGGTTAATTAAGGAAAATATACTCAAAGGATACATTGCAAATGCTTGCATATCATTCCAGAGCTAACAAGAACTGGGAACTGTTACCACCTTTAGATTTGAAGGGGAAAGGGAGAGAGTTGTCATTGGAATCCAGACACAGAGGAATCCAGTTCTAAGATGGTTGCCCAACGAGTAATCTTGGCACTTGGTGGGAAATAGACAATGCCAACCTGTGACCCAGTAGGTAGTGAGTTTGGGAAAGTATCCCAAACTTTATTTCTTACTCCCTTCCCACTTTCTACTTTCCTCCCAATGCTTTCCATTGGCCATCCCAGCTGAAAGCTACAAGATGAGGGAACCCGGTTAAGAAGGTAAAAGTCAGCTTTCAGGAACACAGCACAGGATAGAGAAGGATGGAGAGTGAATCTGGAAGGGCAAGCGGAGAATATCCAGCATAATCAATAGACTGTGTACTAGATCACTGGTTAAAAAAAAGGTGAATGATGGTCTTGTGACTTGGAAAGCTTTTAACTGTAACCTCAAGTCAAGTGTCATTTAACTTCTCTGAAGAAAATTCTTAGGTCTGGACTGATCAGTTTATGGGGCTGGAATGTCTGGAAATTGTTACTTTTTAAATATTTTCCAAGTACATAGCACTTCTCTGTCTCTGGGCATCAGATTACTACTCAGGAGCAAGCTAGAAAGGCTTTGGATTTCAATGATAAGGAAGAGGGGAGACGTTTTTTTTTTTCAGTATTCATGTAGAGCCACATAGGCAAGTCGTCTTGTTTTATATGTTATTAATTAACAATGTTTTAACAGTTGTTTTTCAGTTTAAAGATGTTTCCTATTTATTATCTCATTTGTGCTCACAAACGTAATGAGTTTGTTCCTATATAATTATTATTCCCACTTGCAGGTGAAGAAACTAAGATTCAGATCAGGGAGATAAGTTGTTTTTTTGTTTGTTTCATCTATTCACTTACCCTAATTCGTGATGCTTCTTCTCCTCAAAGGAAAAAAAGACTGGCTCTATCTGTTTGTGGATGAGAAAACAAGACAATGTAATAAACAGAGAGGATGTATTCATCCAAGTTTGATCCTACCTACTTGAGTGCTAAAGGCCTGTGTCCTAGGTTTTCTGAAATATGGGCCAGTTTCTCTCTGGAGCCCTCCTCTGTCACTTTATACAAAATGGAAGCATTAACCATGTGTCAGGACAAATTTCAACAGTGGTAATTACATTTTTGTTTCTCTGTCTCCATTAAATGGCTGCTGTGCCCTGACCAAGATAGCAGCTCATCTATGGCAAAAGAAGTGACCCCTAGCTTTCTATCTGTCTGAGCCTGTTTCTCATAAAAGTGCCTGGGGAGCCTTTCCAGGTGGCAAAGCACGTATGTAAGGACAAGCTCATTTACCGTCAGCAGTCAAGGGCAGGAAAGCCTCTGTGTTGAGATTGCCACAGAGATATTCTCCTTGGCAAAGAAAATGCCTCCCTTTCCCACCCTGCTCTGCTTCCTGAAAATGGTGAGAGGGAAACTGGCATCTGGAAGAGAGCTTGAGTGCTATCTCGGAGCTCTCTTAGGTGGTGTCTATGCGTATCACCAGTGGGACTCCTGCCACATTCATTACAGCCTTTTCTATAGGCTTTACACTTCCCAAGGCTCCAAGGAGTAATTAGCTCCTGCCACTGCCTCAAATGGATTCACTCACAAAGACCTCATTCCTAAATTCGCCTGTTATTATTTGGTCTCCAGAAACACACTTTCTCCTCCTTGATTAAGTACTTGGCAGGAATATAAAGTGTGCTGCAGTGGATTAATGGCAGATACATTTTTTAAAAAATAAACTTGATTGAAATTTATCAAAATATAGAAAATGTCTCAAATCTTAATACCACTACATAACATACTACATAACCACCCCCCAAGTCAAAAAAAGAAAATATCGCAGGCATGCCTTGTTTAATTGTGCTTCGCTTTATTGTGCGTTGCAGGTCTTTTTTTCCACAAATTAAATTGAAAGTTTGTGGCAACCTTGCCTTCAGTATGTCTATAGGCGCCATTTTGCCGACAGCATTTGCCCACTTTGTGTCTCTGTATCACATTTTGGTAATTCTCTCAAAATTTCAAACTTTGTCATTGTTCTGATATTTGAATTGCTGTACCCTCATGATAAAACTTGAATAGATGAGTTGCTTCTTATGAATGAGCAAAGAAAGTGGAAAAGATGCTGTGAAGATTGTTGGAATGACAAGACAGGATATAGAATATTCCATAAACTTGGTTGATAAAGCAGCAGCAGGGTTTGAGAGGACAGACTCCAATTTTGAAAGAAGATCTGCTGTGTGTAAAATGTTTTCAAACAGCATTGACTACCACAGAGAAGTCATTTGCGAAAGGAAGAGTCAATCAATGAGGCAAACTTCATTCCCTCTGATTTTAAGAAATCACCACAGCCACCCCAAATTTCAGCAGCCATCACCCTGATCACTCTAGCCGTCAACACTGAGGCAAGACCCTTCACCAGCAAGAGTACCACTCGCTGAAAGCTGAGATTATGGTTAGCATTTTTGACAATAAGCTATTTTTAATTAAGTTATGCATGTTTTTAAATTTTTTGAATGCCTATTTATTTTTGAAAGAGAAAGAAAGAGAGCAGGGGAGGGGAAGAGAGAGAGGGAGACAGAGAATCCCAAGCAGGCTCTGTGCCAATGCTGGGCTCAAACTCACAACCATGAGATCATGACCTGAGCCTAAATCAAGTCGAGCGCTTAACTCGCTGAGCCACCCACACGCCCCTGCGTGTTATTTTTTTAGATATAATATTCTTGAACGCTTAATAGACTATAGTATAATGTGAAGAGAACTTTTATATGCACTGGGAAATCAAAAAATTCATTTGAGTTTATTTCTTTAGTTGCCTTATTGCCGTGATCTGGAACCGACACCCTATCTCTGAGGTGTGCCTGTACCTTTTTGCAAGACGCACTCCTGGAGTCTCCTCCCAGTCCCTACACTCCAGCGGGAACCACTGTCCTCATTTCTAATTCCATAGATTAGGTGGGCGTATTTGGACTTTTACACATGCAGGATAATACTGTATGTCATCTTTTGTACTGTCTTTTGCTCATTATTCCATTTGTAGGATTCATGCATCTTCTTTCATGTAGTGGCAGTTTGCTTGTTCATGCTCACTGTTGAGTAGGAACCTATTATAAATATTGAAATAACAGATAAGGCTACGAGGAACCTTTTTATACATGGCATTAGTCAATCATATGTATAATTTAGTTGACTCGCCAGGAGTGGAACTGGTAAATAAGAGAATATGTATATTTTTTACCTTTGGCGGATTTTGCCGAATAATTTCCCGAAGTGATTTTCCTAAATGACACTTATACCAACAGTCTGTGAGAGTTCCAGTGGTCCGCAGGCTGGGGGCACTTGGTTTGGTTCATCTCTTCTCATTTAAGCTGTTCTGTGGGTCATGCAGTGATATTTCATTGTGGTTTTGGTTTGCATGACTTCGATCCTGATAATAGTGAATTTTATTTTCAGATACCTGTTGGCATTTCTATATCCTCTTTTGTAAAATGTCTCCTCATGTCTTTTGTTCATTTCTTTTTGTTTTTCTCTTGGGTGGGCTTTTATTCATTCAGCCATTAATGGATAGAAGTTCTTTACGTATTTTAGGTATAAGTCCTTATAGGATGTATATAATAAATATATTTTCCAACTCTGTGTTCTGATTTTTATTATCCTGATAGTATCTTTCAATAAACAGGAGTCCATTTTTATTGTTTATTTCTTTATGGTTGGTGCTTTGCAATGTCCTCTTTAAGACATGCTTGCCTATTGGGGTGCCTGGGTGGCTCTGTCGGTTGAGCATCAGACTTCGGCTCAGGTCATGATCTCAAGTTTGTGAGTTCAAGCCCCGCGTCGGGCTCTGTGCTGACAGCTCAGAGCCTGGAGCCTGCCTCAGATTCTGTGTCTCCCTCTCTCTCTGCCCCTCCCCCACTCGCACTCTGTTTCTCTCTGCCTCTCAAAAATAAAGAAATGTAATTTAAAAAAGTTAAAAAAAAGAGAAAAGAAAGAAATGTTTGCCTAACCAAGGTCATGAAGATGTTCTCTCATGTTTTCTTCTTGAGAACAAAGTAGCAGTTGAGGGTTTTCCTCTTTTAGAATAAGTTAGGGGTCAAGATTAACCTTTTTTTACCTACATAAATCTCCAGTCCTCCACCTGACTTAGCTCTTTGTGAAAACAACAAACAAATGAAAAATCTTCTTTGCAGCACCTCAGTACGTGTTTTGTTATAAATTAGGTCATTATATAAAAATCTGTGTCTGAATTTCTTTTCCATTGATCTACAAAACCCTGTTTTGATATCACATATTCTTAATTTCTGTGACATTATATTAAGTCTTGATATCTGATATAAGTCCTCCAACTTTATTACTCTTTAAGATTATCTTGGTTATTTTGTGGGTTTTTTTCACTTTAATAAAGCTTTTACACTGCTTGTCAACTTCTACAAATACATGTACATATGCACAAATTCACGACGTGCTGAATTTTTTTTATTATTATTGCATTGAATCCATAGCTCATTTGGTGCAGAATTAATATCTTTACGATATGGAGTTTCCCAAACTTTGCAAAAGGTAAATACTTTTAAAAAATGGTAAATACTTTATTTGGTTTTTATTAGTTTCTCTCAGTAAGTGTTTAAATTTCATATGTAAAAGTCTAGTATATTTTTATTAGATTTAGTCCTATATATCTATTTTTAAACTGGTATAAATAGTCTGTTTTATTATTTTTTTAAAGTTTATTTATTTTGAGAGAGACAGTGTGGGGGGCGGGGCAGAAAGAGAGGGAGAGGGAGAGAGAATCCCCACCAGGCTCTACACTGACAGTATGGGGCTCAAATGCATGAACCCATGAGACAGAGACCTGAGCTGAAATCAAGAGTCAGACATGTAACAACTGAGCTGCACAAACGTCCCCCCAAAATAGTATCTTTTAAAATATAATTTCCTTATTTTTAATTCCTGGTATATAGAATACAATTTATTTTTATATATTGACATACCCAAACTACTTACGACACTGAATTAAGTCTAATATAGAATTTCTAGATCATTTGGGGTTTCCTTCAAAAACAATGATTTAGTCAGTAAACAATGAAAGTTTTATTACTTCCTTTCATTCCTTGTGCTTTTTATCAAATATTGCCTTTTTGTAACTGTTATGGCTCATGAGACATCTTCCTTCCTCACCCCATAATTATCACTGCTGTTGTACTGTATAGCCTATTCATTTGTATATGCCCCCACCTTTATTTTTATCATTACTTTTTATCCTTCCTGTATGCCTATTTTCCAATCCGAGATCATTTTTCTTCTGTCTCACAAAATTCCTTTTAAATTCTTTATTTTTTTTTCCAACGTTTATTTATTTTTGGGACAGGGAGAGACAGAGCATGAACAGGGGAGGGGCAGAGAGAGGGAGACACAGAATCAGAAACAGGCTCCAGGCTCCGAGCCATCAGCCCAGAGCCTGACGCGGGGCTCGAACTCACGGACCGCGAGATCGTGACCTGGCTGAAGTCGGACGCTTAACCGACTGCGCCACCCAGGCGCCCCCAAAATTCCTTTTAGTATCTGCTCTAGGGTGGGTTGACCAGTGACAAATTCATTCACATTTTCTATGCCTAAAAATGTCTTTTTTGGTCATGATTTTGAAGTTGCCTTATTGTCGAATGTGGAAGATAGTACGAGTAGTAGTGATGATAATAATAATTCCACTATCTTCTTTAATCATTTTAATTCTACTCTTCTAGCTTTTATTGTTTTTGCTGAAATGTCAGATGTCAGATTGTTGTTGGTTTGAAGCCAAGCATGTCCCTCCACCCCCGCCACCTGCTGTTTGTAATAATTTCTCTTTGACATTGGAAATCAGCAGTATTACCGCAATAATTTTAGGGGTGATTGTCTTCAGACCCAACCAGGCTGGGCTTTGACGTACTTTTTGGTCTGATAAATTAATATCTTTCTTCAGTTTGGGGAAATTCTTGTCCATTTCTTTCCAAATATTAATACCCCTTTCTTTCTCTCCTATACTTCTGAAACTCCAAATACAAGTCCATTACACTTCATACTAATCCTGCCTATCTCTATGTCCTTTCAAATAGTTCTCATGCTTTTGCTGTCCTGGCCTCAGAGTATAAATTTTTGGCTCATCTTCCATTTGTCCAGTGACCTCTGCAGATATTATTGGTCAACTCATCTACTGAATTTTGAATTTCAATTACCACAGTTTTTAGGTTTAATTAATTAGAGAGAGAGAGAGAGAGAGAGAGAGAGAGAAAGAGAGAGAAAATCTTTAGCAGGTGTCATGCCCAGTGTGGAGCCCAAAGCCGGGCTCAAGATCATGATTTGAGCTGAAATCAAGAGTCAGATGCTTAACAAACTTACTGAGCTACACAGACACCCCAAGATTTTAGGTTTAAAAAATCCATTAGAGTATTTTTCACTGATTTCATTTTTTTCTTTTTCCTCAAAATAAATACCCATATGCACCCATTTTCTTGAACGTATTAATAATAGTTATTTTAAAGCCTGTGTCTAACAGCTCCAATAATGGGTCATCTGTTTTTTCTTTCTCTTGATCTTAGTTTTTGGTATGCCTAGTAACATCTGATTGAATGCCAGAAATCACTTGTAATAAATTGCAGAATTTTAGAATTCTTTCTACAGAGAGTTCATTTTATTTCTTGCAGATCACTTGGAACAGGCCAGGAAGCATTAATCTAATAAAGGAGAGAACAGACTTTAGCACGTTTTCAGTGTTTTCCAGACTGAATTCGCCTTGGGGTACTTGGGTGGCTCAGTTGGTTAAGTGTCTGATTCTTGATTTCAGCTCAGGTCATGAGCTCGAGGTTCCTGAGTTCGAACCCCGCATTGCATCCGGCTCCCTGCTGACAGTATGGAGCCTGCTTGGGATTCTCTCTCTCTTCCTCTCTTTCTGCAGCTCCCCTGCTCGAGCTTTCTCTGTTTCTCTCTCTCTCTCTCTCAAAATAAATAAATAAAACTAAAAAAAATAAGACTGGATTTTCCTCTGATTCTTCTACTACTCTTTGTTTGTTTTGAGAAACAGAGAGAGCACATGCCATGCCTGCTGGGGAGGGGCAGACGGAGGGGGAAAAAGAGAATCTTAAGCAGGCTCCATGTTCTGCATAGAGCCTGATTCCGGGCTTAGTCTCACAACCATGACATCATAACCTGAGCTGAAATCAAGAGTCAGACACTTAATTGACTGAGCCACCCAGGCGCCCCTATCCTACTACTCTTATGTATAGCTGTCCCTGAGTTTCAGATGAGAGCTTGGGATTTTGATGGGCTCAGTCCTGAACTACTTCTCGTGTGGCATGGCCAAATATGCCTCCTGACTGGAGATGCTCAGGATGTATTACAATCACCCCAGGCTTCTATTTGTAACTGAAATAGTAGTTCAAACCCTTTGACACAAAGAATCACAAGCTAAGACTAGTTCTATGTTGACTATCAAGGTGGTGATAGCAATATGAGTCACCTTATAAAATACACTAGCCAACAAAACCTCTGAAACATTGATACTAATTTATAAGATTTACTTAGGTAAGTGAAAAATAATGACAAACTGCCAAAATTTTAAGTGATTATTACAAAAGTATAACAATGCAAACTCATATGCTCAGGTAAAGTTTCTATAAAACTTGAATCGCAAATCTGAGCTTGTGGAAATCCACAAATTGGCATTGATCATGGCATTTTGTGGTTTCAACTTCTATTGCCTCCTCTAATGAAAGGCACAAGAGCTTTTGGTCAAAACTAACAAGCGTACATGAAATCTGAATTCCAGCCTGCTTCCTAAAATTTCTAATGTGTGCTGGGACTATAGTGTAAAATGCAGAAAGAGATGTACCATATCGTCAAAGCTCATTCACCCAAAGGTCAGAAAGTATTTTATAAATAGGTAATTGATGGATGTTCAAGATTTGCCATTGTAAATATACTAGGGTGACTAATTATTTCAAATAATTTTCAAATGAGATGCCGAACAGTCAGAGATCATTTGTGGAGAACGGGACTGCCTGGCCCAAGGCCCCTCAATTAGCTCTTGAATATGTGAAATTTTAGATTTAGTTGTTATCCCCTGTAAGACTAATAATTGCTTTTCACATAACAAGAAGCCTTTTATACTGTAGATAATGAGCACTGGTTTTGATCAACACAAAGGCAAGAAGATGAAAAAAGTGGATTTAATTCACCTGAATAAGGCATTAGATGAGCTAACATGTAGAACTTCCCCACAATAAAGGGAATTGTGTTCTGAAAAGAGCATCCTAATGGTGGTTACAGAGATCTTTAATATACAACAGACTGAATTCTATCCCTAACGAAAAAACCCATCTTAGTATTTTTAAGTTTTTTTCAGGAGCTTGGGGAGCCAAGAAAGGGATTGGGGGAGGAAGGGCACACATCTGAGATTGTGTTCCACCATTTACAAGCTGTGTGACCTTAGATAAAATATTTAAAGACTCTACGTCTTAGTTTCCTCTGTTATGAAATGGAGGTAAAAAGTGACTTTCTTGTATGTTTGCTCTATTATTTAAGAAATTAATTTATAGACATGAGATACAATCATAGCTTAATACATAAAGCAAGCTTACATTTAATCGTCACAGCTACTTTATTATAAAGATGTTACTAGTAATATTCCAATTTTTCAGGGGAAGAAATTAGGCACAGAGATGGCATGCTACATGCCCAAGGTCAGAAAGCTAATAACTAATAGAGCCAGGATTTGAACTCAGGCAATCTGGCTTGAGAGTTCATGTTTTACATCACCTTTCTGAATAGACACTCATGGTGGTAGATGTTATATTGATACTTGTTCATGTATTACCAGCATGCTGGTAGAAGTCATGTGGGCTAATTGATGGTGACATAGCATTTGGTTTTTGCTATAAAAAGACCTTCTGACTTTTATGACAGGAGGTGCTGGTATAATCCCATTAACCCCTTAGAAGAATGAGATGATACAGTCAGTCATTCTCCCTACACTTATTCAACCCTGATTAATAAGTACATTCATTTCTCACTCCTCTAACTCTGTTTGCTGTTATGCCCTATCCCTCATTTCAGGGAATTAAAGCCAAGATTAGGGTTTTGATTCAAAAGAGAAGACAACAGTCTCCATGTTATTCCTAAGGCTTACCTTTCTCTTTTTCTTTCTTGATCCGCGCCACTTTCCTCTAATTTAATTTTCTAAATTTAATTTTCTAAAGAGAATTTAATTTTCTAAAAGTTCCTCATTCCGGAGCATCTATTCATGCATGTGATGTAATCACACTTCAACAACCTGTAAATACAATGCAAAAATTATTTAAGAAAAATAGTCATTGACAGTATAACATGCATATAAAAATGTGCAAAAATCATGAGAGTAGAGGCTGATGGATTTTCAAAAACTGCACGGTCTTGGATCCAAAGCCCAGATCAAGAAAGAGAACGTTACCAGCCCTTCCAGATCCCAATACTCCATACTTCGCTCCCAGGTACTTTCCCTCATGGATGCCCACCCTGCTGCCCAATAGGTTACTTTGTATGTTTAGATTTTATACAAATACAATCATGCGGTGTGTATTCTATTTATACATAGTTTCCTTTGCACAGTTTGTGGGGTTTAGCTACATGGCTACATGAAATTGTAGTTTATTCTTTCTTTTTTTTTTTTTAATTTTTTTTTTCAACGTTTATTTATTTTTGGGACAGAGAGAGACAGAGCATGAACGGGGGAGGGGTAGAGAGAGAGGGAGACACAGAATCGGAAACAGGCTCCAGGCTCTGAGCCATCAGCCCAGAGCCTGACGCGGGGCTCGAACTCACGGACCGCGAGATCGTGACCTGGCTGAAGTCGGGCGCTTAACCGACTGCGCCACCCAGGCGCCCCTGTAGTTTATTCTTTCTTAATGTTGCATAGAAAATCCCTGTGAATACACACAGTGAATATATTCATTATGCAATTGAAAGACTTTTGAGTTCTTTCCAGTTGAAACTATTAAGAAGAGTAAATCTACAAACATTGTTTTACATACATTAAGTAAATATATGTACATATTTCGGTTGGTTATATACCCAAGAATCGAATTGCTGAGACATAGGAAGGCTCATTATTTTTTAAGAGAATGTATTTTGTGGAACAGTTTTAGATTTGCAAAAAAACTGAGAAGCTAGTAGAGAGACTACTAATATATTCCTCAATAAATTTCTCCTGTTAATAACATATTATAGGGGTGCCTGGGTGGCTCAGTCAGTTGAGCATCTGACTTCCGCTCAGATCTCACGGTTCGTGAGTTCAAGCCCCACATTGGGCTCTGTGCTGACAGCTCAGAGCCCAGATCCTGCTTTGGATCTGTGTCTCCCTCTCTCTGTGCCTCCTCTGCTCTCTCATGCTTTCCTTGTCTCTCTCTCAAAAATAAACAAACATTAAAAAATTAAAAAAAAATAACATCTTACAGTATGTGATATATTTGTTACAATTAATGAAACGATATCAATACATTATTATCAACAAAAGTCCGTGATTTATTTACATTTCCTTAGATTTAACCCCATTTTATTTTCCTGTCCCAAGACCCCATCCAAATTATGTTCTCAGTCGTGGCAGTTTCTCAGACAGTCCTTGTTTTTTGATGACTTTTAGAGTTTTGAGGAGTACTGGCTAGATTTTTTTTTTTTTTTTTTTTTTGAGAAACAGAGTGGGGGAGGGGCAAAGAGAGAGAGGGACAAAGGATCCGAAGCAGGGTCTGTGCTGACAGCAGAGAGCCCGATTCAGGGCTTGAACTTACAAACCTGAGCCAAAGTCAGATGCTTAACTGACTGAGCCATCCAGGAGCCCCTTGGCTAGATGTTTTATAGAATGCACTTCTGAAATTTTTCTGATGTTTTTTGTTATGATAAGACTGGGGTCGTGGTTTATTGAAAGGCAGACCTTGGAAATAAAGTGCCATTTGTATTGTATCATATTAAGAGTATATACTACTAACGTGCTGCTGATGTTGGCCTTTATCACCTAAGGTGGTGTTTATCAGGTTTCTTCACCATAAATTGACCCTTTTAACCATGACCCCTTCCTTTCCAAACTGTACACTTTGGAACGAAGTCAATGCTCAGCTCACACCTAAGGAGTACAGAGCTATGCTCTCCCTTAGTGAAGGCAAATCATCTTCTCCCCTACATATTAATTTATTCAATCATTTATTTATATCGGTATGCACTCATGAATATTTGTATTATACTTTGAGTTATAATGGACTGACTTTATTATATGAAAACTGTAATATTTCAACATCTACATTTCAATATGAGAATCCCAGAGAACACTATGAAATCCTGTTGGAAGATAGTGCTCCATGGGTGTCTTGTTATTCTGCATATTTTTCAAGAAAATACACTTCCTTTTTTTTTACTCTGGACTACAATTTCAGAGATGCTTGGTAAGCAAAGAGCCTTATAAGATAAGAGATAATCTCCTTTCAGAGCTGAGGGTGTATTTTTTTTTTTTTTTTTACTGCCTTCTATAAAAGGTTTGGGTTCCCTAAACTCAGGATGGCTCGAGTGTGTGACAAACCCACTCTGGGTGCAGCATCCATCTAGGCTCCTTTGCACCCTCTGGAACTTGGGGGACAAAGTTAACTGGGGTTCATGTTGACTGCTGTACTATGAACGATAATTCCTTTCTTATGAAAGTCTCATTGCTTATGCAATAACCCATAAAGTTGTGTTAATGCTAACTTGTTAGCTTGTGAGCAAGGTAAAATCTCAGCCCTTCCCAGTTCTTGGCAACCCTGAATCAAGGACTCACACACAAAATGTTTATGAATCAGTATATCTTCTACAACTCTCATACTGTGCTTAGCTTCTGTTTACCTGTCGGTTCCCCACCTTCCCAGGCTGATAGCAACTGCTCTCAGAGTCACTTTGAGGAGCCTTACATTAGCCCTGGCTGATGCCCCATAGTAAGCCAATGCCTGTCCCTGAAGGAGACTGTTCCTTATTGTCCACAAAACTCACAAAACCCTAGAACAGTGCTGAGCAATGAGAAACAGTAAAGAAAATGTCTCTGTCTCCAATTCCACATTCCACACAATCTGGTCCGTGTACTTAAACCTACTTCTTTAATCTAATATTCCCCCCAAATCCTATATGTGCAAGCTTCTCTTCTCTGCATCGGGATCTCAAAAATATTTGCAAATAGCCTAAAAATAGTTACCACTTGATGCATGCAAATATCTCCTCCTCAGTCTAAAGGTTTTCTCTAATAGAGAAACAGTGTGCAATTTGACCTCAGAGGTAGCTTTGTGTATCATTTTGGGTTCTTTCAGTTATAAATAATAGAAACCACAACTGAAATTAGCTTAAGTTGCAATTTTTTTTCACTTTTTAAACCTATATGGTTAAAAAAAAAGTCATTTAAGGTTTTATCCAGTAGCTGAAATATGTACTTAGCTTGTTGTTCTTAATGGCAGTCTCTTTCCAGCCTGAAAAGGGTCAGCTTTATCTCAAAGCTGACAACTCGTGTGGCTTCAAGATGTGTGCAAGCAATTCCTAGTGCCAGATGCTCTCTCATTTATATTTTGTGAATGAAAAAGAACTTGCTTCTCCCCACAATGTCAAGACAAAACTGTAGGCTTAACTTAGTTCTCTGTGTCCGTCTTGAACCCATCACTTTGATGTGGGCGTCATTTTCAAAAGATTAGTTTAGATCAGTGAGGGGATGGGGCTAATTCCACTCAAGCCATGGTCAGGTACACAGTGGGAGGTGCATACAATGCATATGTGAGAGGCAGATATATTTATTGTCATGATAGAGATCACTGTGGTTAGGAAGCCAGGAGGCTCAGCTCTGCTAATGTCTTTCTACACACACACACACACACACACACACACACACACACCACCTTTTTCTCTTTTTTAGCCAGGATTGACAGTGCTATTTTATATATCAAATGATCTAACAAAATTAAAAATATATTGAAAAATAATGCAGCATTATATACATTTTACCTCTCAACTGGCATTCAAATATCCTTCTCATTTGTCAGATCTATATTTGAATGAGGACAATTGCACATAAATTATCTGGTAATCACCAGTCAGCTTCAAATATTGCAACATCAATTTTTTTCCTATTGCTGTCCTTCTGAAATTTCCTGCAATTATCAGATATTTTCTGCTCAGGCAGTAAAATCTGCTTCTGTAACTCCACAGAAACAATTATTTAGAGCTCACCATACACAAAAAGAGACAACGTGCTTATGTATGAGATCTATAGAAGACAGTGTCAATCAATATTATAATGCCAGTCACACAGGAGGAAATAAATACTAGGTGATTTGATTACTCTTTTCTCCCAAGTATCAAATGCTCTTTAAAGTTTCTTACTGAAATCACTCTTTATCTTTCCCACTAGATAAGGTATTGGTGTTAGCCAAGAAAGTAATGGTTTTGTATGTGGAGTCCAATAAACAGAGCTTAAAAGTTTATTATCAAACATATTGCATGCTGCAATAAAAATGATGTATGCTCTTGGAACCTATTCAGCACATAGGAAAATGCTGAAGGGCCAAGATGGGTGTTTGTCAACCCCTTGGAAAAGCAGCTCTTCACAGAAGGAAACATCAGCTTGCCGGAATACATTCTTCTTTCACTCTCAAATACAAAGTCAGTTCCAATGGAAAATCCTTTAAAACATGCTATGCAAATAGAATGGATGCGGCATTTACTGAATCAATCCAATCTGGGCTCTGCGTAAAAGCCCGGATCTGGATCTTCATACTGAAACCTGAAGACTAACTCCATGAATTTCCTACAAGTTCTTATCTTTGCAGTCCTACGGCACCCTTCTCTGGTGGCTGATGCCGGTGAGGCATTCTTGCTTCTACAGGTGCATTTTTGGCTTGCACCGCACTTGAAAAAAAAATTGAGTCAACAAGAAAGAAATAGAGAGCTTTTACACTAAAGCTCAGATACAAGCTGCTCTGGAAAAGTCAAGGCTCTGAGCTTTATCGTTTTTCCTCACAGGGTCACAACAGCGACTCCTCACAGACAGGATAGGAGCCGAGCGGGCCGGGCTCTCTGTGCTTCCTCTGGTTTCCTGATGGGAGGCCAAGGGTCAATGGAGGTTTGTTCATGTGTCTCCACTGCTGCTTTTTCTACAGGAGGAATCATGTGGCTCTGTATCCATGCTACAAAGTGGAAAGGCCTGAGAGAAAATACAAGAGGGAAAGGAGGTGTTTTGTTTTGTTTTGTTTTGTTTTATGGAAGTGAAGAATATTTCTACTTGTTTGATAAGCAAAATTATAAGTTTAAAGCGAGCGCCTTTAGGAAATTATAACCCCAACATTCTTTTCTAATTTACATTACCACTGCTGTCTACAAGGCATCTGAGTTTGTGAAACCTGTTCTAGTTAAACCAAAATTCAAGGGCGCTTGGGTGGCTCAGTTGATTAAGCCTCCAACTCTTGATTTCTGCTCGGGTCACGATCTTATGGTTCCTGGAATCAAGTCCTGCGTCGGGCTCTGTGCTGACAGTACGGAGCCTGCTTGGGATTCTCTGTCTCCCTCTCTTCCCTCCCCTCCCCCACTCATGCTCTTTTTTCTTTTTTCTCTCTAAATAAATAAATAAATAAATAAATAAATGAACTTAAAAAAAATCAAGTGAAAGTGTCTTCCTGACATTTCCTTCATCCTTGAAAAACCACAAGTTTCTTCACTGACAGGTAACATCCCATCTCCTCTTTGATGCCTGTATCACGTTTGTGATGATTGGAAAGCAATGATGAACATGGTGATTTCTCTCATGTAGGTGAGTCACATGTTGTTTAAATTCTTATCTTATCACACCATCATGTGTAGGAACTCCAGAAAACAAGCTCCAGTTGCCCTGTGTCGCCTTCCTGCCTTGCGCATACCCTATTTTTTTTTTTAATTGATTTCCTGATTGATTCTTCCTCAAGCAGCAAAGAGCAGAGATCTTGCCAGATCTCCAAGGCTGTGTTGGCAGGATCAGAGAAGTGAAGCCACTCAGCACAATTCTCTCCCTCTTTCCTCTGGGCTTTTACTCCCCTCTTCTTACACAGGCTGAAATACCATCTAGCCAGGAGTGCATCGCACGCCCACATCTTGGACCAATCTGGTAATCACCTGGATCCAAACCTGAATGCATGGCATGAATTTTCTCTTATAATAGACAATACAATGAGTGGTTGAACATGTGTAAACATATAAAGCAACTAGAGAAAAGTGATCCCTAAGGAAATAGACTGCTCTGTGTGTTTTGAAAACATTCAGCAGGAAGACAATGCCAAAGGGATTTCACTAGGAAATTCCATTTTATTTCCAGGGCTTCTTGAGTAGCTAAAATTTAAATATTTAGGTTTGAGGACTTTATGCTTTGCTATGTGGCTTGTTATGTTTAGTGTCTGCCTTTTTATAATCTGTCAAATAGAAATGGTCAAGTTCATCCTTTAGCAAAGCACATGCAATAATTCTCATCTTTTGCTGAAGGTTTTTGCTCACGAATAAAGCCTGCAAATCTCTTAAGATGAAGAATTTTCAAGAACTCATAGGCCTTGTTTGACTCTTTGATCTGGAGAACAATGCCGTCTTTCTTGCTGTATTTGGGTATTTGGGACGATTCCATTCCTGGTTCCAAACAGGAATAACCGATGTGCACACACACACACACACACACACACACACACACACAAAAGGCAGCACCACTGAGGACCTCCCAAAAAGTTTGGAGTTTAGTTCTGTGTGGTTTATTTTTATTCTTGTTTTACTCAAGCTGGTTTGCCTATTCTGTAAGCATATGCACCATATGCGACTGAAGACTGCTAAAAGCTCTTTTAAACAGGAATCCCAAAAAGAAAGAAATGAAACTAAACAGAAAGAAAATGAAATTAGCAGTTCTTTGCAACGTGTGTTGCAGAGAGGAAGTCTGACAAGAGAAAATTAATGTTCCTAAATTCTTGGTAGATGCCGGGGTGCATTTATAAGGGGTGGGGTTGAAGAAATAAATTTGAAACGATGTTACTTTTCAAAACAGCTCCCTAAATGAGAGCCAAGAATTCACACAGAGACCCATTGCCTAGTTTTTCTGATAGTTGGGCTAGACCTTGCATCATCTTGTAGAATGTGAAAACATGCAATTAAAATCATCTGACATTTTTCTTTGTTCCTTAACATATTGAAGATGTGCAACCCACGAGTATGGCTTCAAAAATCCAGAAGCCAGATTTTATCTAGCAGCCCAATAAATCAGGACTTGTGAGTGATTGTCTTATGGTCACAGAGGCAAGTCATATAGCTTACTAACTTTAGCTCCAGCTTGTTAAAAAGGGAGAAGAATCAATGCTTAAGGAATTTGTGAAGATGAATAGCACTCGGCACTGAGTAAGTACTCATTAAATGAGTTTTGAAATGGATTTTAGATGTATAAGCTAATATTTTGTAAATGCTTGTCATTTGAGACAAGTCTTTTTTCAGTCATCATCGTGTGGTCTAATCAGCAGGCTTGGCTTCAAGTTGGAAACTGAACAACATAACTCAATGTCACAAAGAAATTTATAAGGCAGATGGCAACCTGGGAATTTCCCAAGGTCATACAAGTAAGGGCAGAACCAGTACCAAAAAAGTAAATGGCATTCCTTCACTCTATATCTGGTCTTATCCACCACTTAAGTATCTTTAACACTAAATAGAAAAACAAACACACAAAACAAAACAAAACAAAATACCCACATAAGATATTATGTTTGCAACTCACCTTGTTGCCCATCTTTGGCCCCATAAACACCTAGACCACAAGGTAAATTGCTGTGCATCTCTAGGATACTGGACACCAAGCTTTATGCTATAACAGACTGGATATCACAGAGGTTAGAAGTACAAACTCAAGCCTGAGTTAAAAACCCATCTTCGTCTTCGTATTGGCCCTTTACTGCTATGTAATGAATGTCCATGAACGTGTGGTGGAAAGCACCACATGTTTATTATCTTGCACCTCCTGAGAGACAGGAATCCAGGCTCTGCAGAGCTGAGTCCTCTGTTCCTGGTCTCGCAAGGCTGCGATCGAGGATTTGTCTGGACTATGTTGTCATCTGAAGCCCAGGGTCTTCCAAATTCTTTCAGGTTGTTGGCAGAATTCAGTTCTTCACAGCTATGGAATTGGCGGTTAGTCGCTTCCTTTAAGTCAGCAGGCAGACCACTTACTTGAGGGAAGTCCCCAGTGCCATTTATAGGGGCTTTCACTAGATGAAGCTGAGCCCACCCAAGATACTCTCCTTTTAGTTAACTCAGTATCAATTTGTTAAGGACCTGAGTTAAATCAGACAATATCTTTCACTACTGCCATAATCTATCAGTTAGAGGCAAGTCACAGGTTGTGCTTGTACTCAAGGAAGGGGGGGATAGAAGCATCACCCATTGGGGGTCACCTCTCAGGGTCGTTCTGCACTGATTACTTCCAAGATGAACTTTGGGCAAACTGTTTAACATCTCAGAGCACCAATTTCCAAATCTGTAAAAGGGAACTAACTGATGAACCTGCCTCCTAAAGCTACTTTGAGGATTGAATAAAAGCATATATGTAGAGAGCTTAATATAATGACAGCATGTTCATAGAATGTGTTAGCTATTATTTTCAATGGGTATATTGTGCATGAGATAAACCATTTTAAACAAAGTTTGAGTCATCTTGAATTATTTTAATTAAGTGGGCTATATAAAAGAAATTCATAGAATACATATATGTGTATACACATATGTATTTATGTATATATACATATATGTGCATGTATATGTGCATGTATGTATATAGATGCATACACTCATGACATATGTATAGTCACATACAGAAACATGAGACAGAGTCTCATAAAATCTTTATTCTTGGGTCCTGCCTTAAGGTCAATTGTGAATAGGAGTATATATTGAATTAACAAATTACTTCTTCTACTTCTAAGTGAAAGCTTTTCTATTTTTTTAAATGTGTGTTTATTTATTTTTGAGACAGAGTGCAAGTAGGGGAGGAGCAGAGAGAGGGGAAGAGAGAGAATCCCAAGCAGGCTCCACACTGTCAGCACAGAGGCCAATGCAGGACTCCATCCCATGAATCATGAAATCATGAAGACGAAATCAAGAGCTGGATGCTTAACCCATTGAGCCACCCAAACACCCCAAGTGCAAACTCTTTTTAAATAAATGATAAACTTCATAAATATGTTTCCCACACTGTGTTCCATGAAACTCTTATATTACATGGACTAAATCACAAGAGGATCATATAGTTAAATAAGTTCGGGATCTTTGGGTTTAAGTAGTATTTTAAGATTTTCTTATTTCAGGCAAAAGTTCTAAAATGTTGTTGAACATGGAACCTTTTTTTTTTCCTTTTTGAGCATCTCTGGAGCTCCTGTTCTTCAAAAGGCCATCCAGGAAATTCTAGTCTAGATGTTCACACCAAAAGTGAGATCCTCAAACATGTATCTGTGATCATAACTACTTTCCTTTTTTAGGTCCTATCCATCTCTACAGGATGATTCACTTTTCTCTTAGTGTTTGAGCACTTACCAGTTGACTCCTGTGTGCCAGATAATTATGGACTGAAACTTTACATTACCCCCAAATCCATATGTTGAAGCCCTACCCCAATGTGAGGATACTTGAAGATGGTGCTTTTGCTGCGATGAGGTTATAAAGGTGATGTTTGGTTTCATAGGATGGATCAGTGTCCATGTAGGAGAGACATCAGAGAGTTTGCTCCCTCTCTCTTTCTCTGCACACACATATTTAGGAAAGGCAATGTAAGCTCACAGCATGAAGACTGGAGGAGACTCTTCATCAGCATCTGACCACACTGGTATTCTGCTCTCAGACTTCCAGCCCCCAGAACTGTGCAAAAATACATTTCTATCCAGTCTATGGCATTTGGTTATGACACTCCAAGTCAACTAGGACAGTGGTATAGTCCCGTAAGTTTTCTTACTTCATTTTCATAATATCTCTAAGAAATAAATAATCTATGCTTCATTTTGTGGAGCCCTAGGAAGGCTAGGACCCTTAACCATGCTCCACAACTAACAGGAGCCAGGGGTTGAACTCAACTCTTTCTAATCTTATGTACTTTCTATTACATCACCTCACTGATGCCTTTCTAAGGCTGAAAGCCATGGTTTATTGTGACCTAGGGTTGAGATATAGTGACAGAAAGCATGCACAGCTAATCAAGGTATTACCTCTTTCTGGGGAAAAGTGATTAAGGCAAAATAAATATCTTGAACTCCTGAATCACCACCATACATGACTGGGTAATATATTTTTATATATATATGTTGAATTCTACTATATAGCCAATAACATTGTGATGAGTTTCCAATGCATTTCCATATGAATGAGGTTCAATGTGACATCCCTTGAATACTAAGTCCAGATGGGAAAAAAAAATTTAGTTTACTAAGAGAGCAAGTCTTCAATTTTCATAATCACTTTATAGAATAAAATCTACTGTAATGTTTTTGAATAAATGTTTTTGGGGAACCTAGGTGGTTCAGTCTGTTGAACATCAAACTTTGGCTCAGGTCATGATCTCACAGTTTGTGAGTTCGAGCCCCACATTGGGCTCTGTGCTGACAGCTTGACCCTGGAGCCTGCTTTGGATTCTGTATCTCCCTCTCTCTCTTCCCCTTCCCTGATCTCTCTCTCTGTCAAAAATATAAACACTTAAAAATAAATAAAGGTTTTTGTTTGTTGGTTTTTAGCTAAGGCCTCATGGGAAAGGATACACTTGCATATTTAAAAGTAGAAAGTCTACTAGTCAATATGAAGAAAGGAGGAGCACCTGGCTGGCTCAGTCCGGTAGAGCATCCAACTCTTAATCTCAGAGTTGTAAGCTCAAGCCCCACGTTGAGTGTGAAGTCTACTTTAAAAAAAGTTTGAAGAACAATATGAAGAAAGGAGCAGTAGCCTGGATATCTTCTATGGGGACAACCAAAAATAAAAATGTAACAAACTGATAGGTTTTAACAATGAAATAGTTTCTAAACTTTCTGTTATACTACACTTCATCTTTGTGAAAATGTCTTTCTCCACTCTTAAGAAAGGGAAATGTGTCATAGACAAACTTCGGGAGGTCTTAGCATACTGTAATATGCAGGTGCTCCAAGCACTATGTAGAAAATAAGGCACGTGACTTCAAATAAGAGGAAAATAATAAAAATGAAAGACAAAGATGAAGGAAATGAGATTACTGTAAATAACGTCAGTTCTTATGTTTTGTTATCTCAAAGTCAGTTGAAATACAGTTGGCCCTCATTTTTTTATTTTACCAACCAAAAGATGACCAAGGTATATCTTTTAACTTTTGTGTCTCACTGCCCCTCTCCTCATTCTTTTCCATGTAGGCATCCTTGATATCCACTTTCACCTGAAATAATAAGTTGGAAAATTGGGGAAGGGAGGTAGAAGAACTTGGAATTATTTCTTTCAGGCCCTGGATCAACCCTTGAATTTTATGTCCATCCATCCCAGGAATGATTTTGTATTTCTTGTGATTTGTTTTCAAACATTTAATTATCTCAAAATTTGCTATGTATTTTTATATTTTTTAAACATATTTATTTGATTATCTGGGCGACTCCGTATGTAGGTACTTTAAAGATATTGAAAATAATTTTTTTTTGAGACAGAGAGAGAGTGCAAGCAGCAGAGAGGGGCAGAGGTGGGGGGAGAGAGAGAGATTCCCAGGTAGGTTCCATGCTTAGTATGGAGCCTGATGTGGGGCTCAATCCCCCAACCCTGGGATCATGACCTGAGTTGAAACCAAAAATTGGATGCTCAACTGACTCAGTCACCCAGCTTCCCTTGAAATGAAAATTGTAGTAAATATCTATTTTGTCACAATAAGAAATAACTTAGGTCTTGTCCAACAGAAATTTCTGTGATGAGGGAAATATCTACAATTTCTGCACTGGTCAGTATAGCCACTAGGCACACATAACTATTGAGCTCATAAAGTATGCTAGGGTGACAGAGGAGCTGCATTTTACATTTTATTTAAGTTAACTTTTAAATAACTACATATAGATAATGGCTACCACGTTGAAAAGCACAGAAATGTATTTGTAATATGCTTCCATTATTATCACGCTTATCAGGACAAGGTTTGTTTCTGAGTAATAGTTGATTAAATAAGGCAGAAGTTTATTTTCTGTCAAGGTCAAAACTTTCAGAGGAGATCTATTTGAAATGGTAGGGAGATGGGATGGTATTTGGAGCTGTTAGAGATCCTTACTTCATCTAGCTCTTCATTCCAGCGTATGTGATTACTACTCCCCAGACAATGTTATAACCAAGATGGGTGGAGCTCCGCATTTCAGCCAGAAATTAGGTAGAGGCAAAGAGGAAAATAAAGCCAAGTGTGATTGCCAGGGGTCTTTTAAGTATGGTTCCCACAACCTGGTGCCAACACCTCTGCTCTTATCCCATTGTCTACAGGTACTCTCAAAATTACCCTTGACTGCCAGGGACGATTGGGAATCAAGCTTTTATTATTCTGGGTAATCATTTGTTCATAAAAAGAATATCAGGACTTCTATTGTTTTAGAAGGAAGGGGAAATGGAGGTGGAAGTGACTGATAGCCCCTTCTTCATCATTCAGTAAGAAGAAGTACAAACTTGGACGAAGCAAAGGAAAGGATTTATAGAGGGAAATGGGGGGTGCTGAAAAAATAAAAACAGCAGAAAACAAATAGCTCTAAAGATGAGGTAATATCACTCAGTGAAACTCCCCAAGATGCCTTCCATTCTATATTTGTAAATTTTACAAAGATGAATTTAGAAACAACTAGAAGTAATTGCCAGTATTCCAGAGGGTATGTTTCTTTTGATGCTACTTTAAAAAAAAAAATCATGAAGATCCCAAAGTTCCCCCGGATTATAGGTTATAGTTCCGCACATGCACGCGCACATACACACACAACTAGCTTCTCAATTCTGAATTCCACCAACAGCTACTGCTTTAGTGCTCAAAGACAATGTCTCTACTTTTGCAGAGATCAGACAGCAGCCAGCTGGTAACTTGCTACAACTTGGGTTAATGCAGAGAAACAAAGGTAGTCCTGACTCAGCAAAGTGTTACGTATAGCTTTTTTTTTTAAAGTTTATTGATTTATTTTGAGACAGAGAGACACTATGCAAACAGAGAAAGGACAGAGAGAGAGGGAGAGAGAGAGAGAGAGAGAGAGAGAGAGAGAATCCCGATGCAGGGCTCGAATTCATAAACCACGAGTTCATGACCTGAGCCGAAGTCGAGGGGGACACTTAACCAACTGAGACACCCAGGCGCCCAAGTTTTTTCTTTTTTCTTTTTTAACTGTATCATTTGCTCTGGGATTTCCTGATTGCTTTCACAATTTTCTAAGCCTGTGATACTCGAAGTGTGGTCCACTAACCGGAACTTTTCTACAAAATGTGGAGACAAAAGTAGCAAATTGTAAGCATTTAGAAATGCTGTAGAGCATTTAGACAAAGGAAAAATACTTCTATTGAATCTAATAATAAAAACTGGGAGCTTACATTTTGCATGTCTTTTATTTAATTTTCTAGTAACTTCTATTAGATTTTACAAAAGTGACGGTCATCAATATATTGGAAATTTAAAAGAAAAAAAAAAAAGCTATTTGCCTCAGGTAGTTAGAGAAACACTAATTTAAGCCTCCCTTCCTGCCTTGAATTTTTGCTGTGGAATAGACTTTTCCCCGCAAAGCTTCAACAACCACAATTGAAAGGTAGTTTTTCTTGTTGTTTTACAAATGTTAAAACACAGAAAACAAACTGCAAATAACCAAGCCTCCAAATACAAACCCTCTTGATTTGCTCACAGAAAGCACCGTGCACCTGGCTCTGCCTCTGTCCCTACAGAGTGTGCCATGGGCTGGCTGCATTGTTTAACCTGGGATTTGATCTAAAAATTACAAGAGGAATGGGAAAATCCGGATTTGCCGGGCTACAATTGTTCCACAGGTTTTGTGTGGTGTTTTTACACATTCAAATAGCGCCACAGAAAGAACACTCCCAGAGCTGTCTACTTGCTAGAGGAAGGGACACTGCCGATGCGTGTCCTAATTTTAACACCAAATCATAGCCTTTGGTCCACCCTGGTTGACTCATCCAGCCCCATTTAAACATATAGGTAAGCCACAGAGACCCAGCATCCCCACAGAGTGCTTCTACCTAGGCCAAATTTCACATTATCACTCACAGTTTAGAACTTTCTCACTCAAATCCGAAAATAAAGTTAAAAACAGTATAAAGCAGCAAACCTGGAAATACTTCTAAATATCAGAAAAACAAAAACACAATTTCTTATTAACATGAAAAAAATGTCTATGTCAATGTGCAAGGGTAATATATTTATCTGATTCACAATCTTTTTAAAATCCCTATCCTGCACATTCCTTTTTAAAATTTTTTTTTCAACGTTTATTTATTTTTGGGACAGAGAGAGACAGAGCATGAACGGGGGAGGGGCAGAGAGAGAGGGAGACACAGAATCGGAAACAGGCTCCAGGCTCTGAGCCATCAGCCCAGAGCCCGACGCGGGGCTCGAACTCACGGACCGCGAGATCGTGACCTGGCTGAAGTCGGACGCTTAACCGACTGCGCCACCCAGGCACCCCTGCACATTCCTTTTTAAATGGGTCTTTTTAAATGGGTCTGGAGGCTGGCAGGTCCAAGATCATGGCACGGGCAGATTCTGTGTCTGATGAGAGCCCAATTCCTAGAAGGCCTTATTATTATTTTTTTTTAATCATAATCTCACCTGATAAAAGGGCCAAGGGAGTTTTGTGGGCCTCTCTTGTAAGGACATGAATCCTATATATGAAGCTTCCCCTCATGTCCTAATCTCCTCCCCAAACCCCCACCTCAAAGTACCATCATTTTGGTGATTGGGTTTTCAACCTAATGAATTTTGGGGAGACATAAACATTCAATTTATAGACCAGATGAAATATTTAAAAAGTAAATCTTTTCATATAGTTGTCTGGCATTGTTACTTCTTTGGCTATGGAAAAAAAGGAAAGGAAAGTAGAGCATTAACTTTAGGTCTTAAATTCAAGTCACTAGAAATTGTCTCCAAGCTATTTTTCCAACCTCTTACCTTCCCATATCCATGTTACATCTTACCCTGGCTGCTTAATTCCATACGAGCTAGTCCTGAATGTTCACTTTCACGTCTGCTTGTAGTTCCTTGTCCTGATTGAGTTTCTTGAGGACAAGAACTTTTTTATCTTCTTTATCCTTGTGTATCCAGATAATCACATAGGGTCTGGCTCATGGAAGGCACTCGATTTTCCCCATTCTCTTTTTCTATTCAAGTGGTTTGACAATTCCTTCTGGGCTAGCTGAATTTGCAGAGAACCTCTTCCAACACCCCTCTTTCCTCCAAATTATTTAAAGTAATTAAGTACGTATACACACACTTGCATGCACAAACCCATTCATTAGACATGAAGAAAGGAAAACAAATTAAAATAGCACCAATTTTCCCTCTTTTTTTCTTGGTATTGGAATAATATCCTCGTAATTTATCCATGGTTTTCTAAGGAGAGGGTGTTGCTGGCAACATAGCAGTTGTTAATGATCTTATTTGCATTAAGGACACCGTGGGTGTATATCCATTTTTAGTATCCTTACTTTGTTCCTAAAAGGGAAGTTGTAGGGATAAAAACTGTATCTCAAAGTATCCTTGAGACTGCAAATTGTTTACTGCATCAGGGTTAACTCCCAACTTTTATGGTACTTTAACTCCTATCTCTACACTCTTGTTATTTGGTGCAGGTGGCTTTACGCTGGTCTATCTCCCCCAAATCAATTAAATCAGACAAAGGAAACTTCTGTCTCCTGTGGTTTATTCCATTCTAAGATGTTGAAAAAGAATGGGACATGCTGCTAATTTGGGTGTAAATATTTTCACTTAAATACGGAGACACATTTATTAGAACAAACTATTCTCCTTGAAGAGTTATTTGCCCAAGTTAAAAGATTATTTTTGATTCATGATATATTCTGAGTCAAACCTATTAACTATTTTAACACTGACGACTAGCTTGATCTCAAGTTTTTCCAATCAATGTTTCATGAAGTGGAGTCAGGTGAGAAGGAAACATAATTTCTACAGAGAAAAAAAATCCATTTTTAACCCAGCATGAAATAGTAGAATATTCAGTCAAATCTTTACTTCATATACTTAAAAATATTTATATCCAGTTCAAAATTTTTAACTTAAAAAAAAGTTTATTTATTTATTTTGAGGGGGAGTGAGGAAGGGACAGAGAGAGCGGAGAGTAAGAATCCCCAGCAGTGCAGAGCCTGATGGGTGGCTTGAACCCGTGAACTGTGAGATCATGATTTGAGCCGAAATCAAGAGTCAGAGGCTTAACCAACTGAGTCACCCAGACACCGCTATCCAGTTCAAACTCTAATTCCACTATACTATCATTATTATCTTACATTATTTGCATCCCTACAATAATTTATTTCGCTGTCTGTCTTTTAGCGAGACTCTACATGGAGAGTGTCATTTTGTTTTTGGTCACGGGGCAGTGTTAGGAGAAATGGTGGTCTCCTAAGTCACATGGCCACCTTGTAAGTCAAGGCTCAGAAAAGCTCTGTTGTCTGAGTGCCTAATGCATAATAGGCACACAATAAAGATTTAATAAATAAAATTAATGGGAGAATTTGAGCTTCTAGTTATCTAGTGTCCTCACACTCACTTCTGAGCAAATCTCATCCTTAAAGTTAACATTGTTTGCTAATAGAGGGAGGGACTGAGTCTCCCTACATTCCAGAACATAAAAAATATCGCTAGTTTCCTAATGCAATTAAAAATCACAAAGGATAAAAACCACAAGCAATGACATCAGACTGCTTATTTCCAATGCTTTTTTTCTGACACCAAGTAGCACTTCATTAATCAATTTCACTTCTCTGTGCCTCAGTTTTATCTTCAAGAAAGATGGAAAAATTACTAGTATCTCCTTCAGAAGACCGTGAGGATTAGGTGAAATGAGGCACTGAACATGTGTAGAACAGTGCACCGAGTAATCCTTCCCAAGAAGACTAGTCTTATTGTTGCCGCTGTTACTGCTGTGGCTTTACTATCTGAGGAATTTAAAGCTGTTCTCTGCTCTCACATCTATTAGGTGCATGTAACCGCTCTTAGACTTCATTTTTCTACTTCCCAATTCTTAACACAAATCCAACTGTAAGAAACAGTATTCACAAAGCACTCTTTGAAGGAGATGCGATCCATCCTTCTCCTGGGTTTATTCTTCTCAAACTGTGCCCTTTGGAATAGTGCATTAGCTCTCCACTCGAAACCACCACACCCGGTACTCTCCCTTTTTGAATTCCGATAATAAAACTTCTAGTGTGATTCTATTGGAACAATGCATTATTCAATAGAAAGTCTCTGAGCAGCTACTCAACATATTTTTTGTACCCTTAGGTCTTTCTAGAGATTTGCATTTCTTGGTGTTTCATATAACCATGTGTAAGAATTTTGCCTTAGCATTTCATCACTGTTCTAGTGAAGGACATTATCATAAATATCCCATTGCACTCTACTCTATTTATTTCAAAGATGTTGTTTATTAGAGCTCACTTGGTATTGCAGGTGCTGTTGAAGCCCTTACATCCATTAGTTCAGGTTGTGCTCACTGGAACTCTGCAGGGTAGGTGGTGCTAACACTGCTCTCCTTTTAAATACAAAGGAACTGAAGATTAGAGATATAAAGCATCTTTCCCAAGGTCACAACCAGTAAGTGCTGTGGCCAGGAAGCCATTTCATCCAAGGGGTACTAACACAAATAGTGCCCCCCCCAAATTCATACCTAATGGGAACCTCAGCACGTGGCCTTGTTTATATTTTCTGCTCTTTCTTTCATTGGTATTTTATACTTTTTAGCATATAGGTCTTTCACCTCCTTGGTTAAATTTAGTTCTAAGTATTTTATTCTTCTGATGCTATTAAAATGGATTGGAAGAATAAATATTGTTAAAATATCTATATGACACCAAGCAAGCTATAGATTCAATGCAATCCCTATTAAGATTCCAATGGTGGGGCGCCTGGGTGGCTCAGTCGGTTGAGACTTCAGCTCAGGTCATGATCTCACGGTCTGTGAGTTCGAGCCCCGCGTCGGGCTCTGTGCCGACAGCTCGGAGCCTGGAGCCTGCTCCGTATGCTGTGTCTCCCTCTCTCTCTGCCCCTCCCCTGCTCACACTCTGTCTCTCTTTCTCTCTCAAAATAAATAAACATAATAAATTTTTTTTAAAATGGCCTTGAGTATCAAAGCTCAAAAAAAAAAAAAAAAAGACCATGAATAACAAAAGCAATCTTCACAAAGAAGAACAAAGCTTGAGGTATGACACCACTGGATTTCAAACTACATTACAAAGCTATAGTAATCAAAACAATGCAGTATTGGCATAAAAACAGACAGACCAATGGAACAGAATAGGGAGGCCAGAAATAAACCCATATATATGTAGTCAATTAGTTTGCAATTAAGACACCAAAATATACAATAGGGAAAGGATAATCTCTTCAATAACTGGTGCTGAGAAAACTGGACGTAAAAGAATGCAACTATACTCTAATTTTATACCATACACAAAAACAACGCATAAGGACTAAAGACCTAAGATCATAAAGCCCCGAGAAGAAAATGTAACTTCAAAGAAAAGCAAAAATAAGCCAGTTGGACCACATGAAACTAAAATTCCTCAGCACAACCATGGAAACCATTAACAATATAAAAATTATAGAACGGGAGAAAATATTTGCAAACTCTGGTAAGGGGTTAATATCCCAGCTAATATCACAAATATACAAAACCCCATACAGCTCAATAGCAAAAACATACACACACACATACACAAAAACAAACAAACAAAAAAACCCATTCCAATTAAAAAATGGATAAAGAACCTGAATAGGCATATTCAAAGAAGACATACACATACATGGAAAGGTGCTCAATGTTACGAATCGTCAGGAAAATGCAAATCAAAGCCGCAGTGAGATGTCATCTCACCCTGTTATCAAAAAGACAAGGAGTAACAAATGCTGGTGAAGATGTTGAGAAAAGCGTACTTTGAGCACTGTTGGTGGGAATGCAAACTGGTACAGCCACTACAGAAAATAGTATGGAGTTTTCTCGGAAAATTAAAAATAGAACTACCCTATGATCTGACAATCTCACTTCTGGGGATATATACAAATGAAACAAAATCACTATCTTGAAGAAATATCTTCACCCCCATGTTGTTCATGATTCAAGCATTATTGAATAAAGCGTTCAAGCATTATTCATGATTGCCAAGACATGGAAACCACCTAAGTGTCCACCAACAAATGAATAGATGAAGAAAATATGATGTGTGTGTGAGTGCATGCTTGTGTTTGCGTGTGTGTACATGTGTGTATATACACAAACATCTATCGATACACACCCACACACCCATGATGGAATATTATTCAGCAATAAAAAAAGAAGGCATTCCTGCCATTGGTCACAACATGGATGAACATTATGCTAAGTGAAATAAGCCAGACAGAGGGACAAATACAGCATGGAATCACTTATATATAGAATCTAGAAAGAAGTCAAAATCACAGAAAAAGAGAGTAGAATGGTGGTTGTCAGCGACCTTTGGGAGAAGTGGGGAGAGTTTGGTAAAAGAATACAAACTTTCAGTTATAAGATGAATAAGGTCTGAGAGTCTAATGTATTGATATGATGATTATAGTTGACAATACTGTATTGTATAATTGAAATTTGCCGAGAGAGTAGAACTTAAATGTTCTCCCCCAAATAAAAGCAAATAATAGTAAATATGCGAGATGCGAATAATTAGTAAATATATGAGATGACAGATATGTTAATTAACACAATTGTAGGGAATTTTTTACAATGTACATCATGTTTATCAAGTCATGATGTGGCACATTTAAAAATTAAATATTAAAATTAGAAAGAATAAAAAAAGAATGAGAGAATGTGACTTTATTTGGAAATACAGTCTTTTGCAGATGTAGCTAAGATGATGTTATACTGGATTAAAGTGGATCCTCTTCCAATGACCAGTGTCCTTATAAAGCAAATCCGAAGAGACAAGGACATGTACAGAAGGAAGATGGCCATGTGCAAAGAGAAGCTAAGCAAGGAAGTAATGAAACTTTAAGCCCAGGAATGCCAAAGATGGCTGGCAGCCACCAGCAGCTAGGAAGAGACAAGGAAGATTTCTTTCCCAGACCCTTCAGAGCAAACATGGCCCTGATCACACTTCGACTTCAGACTTCTGGTTCCAGAACAGTGAGAGAATAAATTTCTGTGGTTTTAAGGCAACCAGTTCAGGTATTTTGTTATATCAGCCCTAGGAAATTGATGCACGAGTTTGTAGATAAACAAGCATTTTGTTAAGTCACGAAAATCTCCACTATAAATTTAATTGCTTATATCATGGACGTGTCCTGTCAATTCTGCTTTGCTGATTTGGGGAGTGCAATAATTTCTCTTGCTCAGTCTAGAAGCTAATAGTAATTACATTGATTTATCCAATAAATAAATATTAAGTATTTATTATCTACAAAACTATGTGTCTATTAAGCACTGATCTTACAAAGATGACTGAGACACTGGGGAATCCTGACCTCAGGGAGCTTAGTATCATGGAGCGCAGGGAGAAAGATCTAGAATATTGCAGTATGTGAAGAAATGAGATCTGTTTTACATTTTAAGCAATCTGTTTTGTATTCTACCGTGGAACACTGTAAAACCAAAATGATAATTATGACACAGAAAAAACAAAAAAACAAAAATGTACATTGGTCTGAATCTCCATGGATTAGTGAAACCCAATCGATGAATAGTTCAGTTCATTGATTCCTTCCTCATTTGCAAAACCCCACACACAAACTTCCAAAGATACTTTTTTTTTTAACACCCACTGATGCACGGTTTTAGTTTTCCCTTTAAAGAGATGGAGTCCTGTTTTGTCCACTGCCCTTTCTATGGTAAACAAAATGAAAATAAATCCTGCAGTAGTTAGTGCTCCATTTTTAAGGGACTCATTAAAAATAAACAGTAGAGTACAGGCAATTACAATTAACAAACATAGGCATAAAAAACACAAATAAAGGGCCATTAACACGGAGAAAATAATTACTCAATCTTTCCTCCAGATGCTTTTGTCAGTTTCATTTGCTGACACTGATTAACAATTTTTAAGAGGTTGCTGTCGCCTGCAGTTTGTCCCTTCACTATTCCCTCTTCTGTGTGTCTCACAAGAAAAGGGAAATTATCAGGAATGTCAGTGAATTCTACTAAAGTCTATTTAAAATGAGATGCTTATATCTGTCTTTGCCTTTCATTTTGGGGGGAAGTTTTTCAGGTTTTATGTTATTTGCGAATACAAAGTGATGGTTCAGAGACTTATCATTATGATAGTTGTTTTATTAAAGGAGATAAAGGAAAGGTGCAACAAATTATCTTCTTTTTTAAGGACAGGTGATTTGATAGAAGAGCGATGTGAATGTGGAGAAAAACACAGAAAATAATTTGCAAGATATATTTTATCACCCCAGAGAATATCTTTGCAATTGTTTGTCCTGATATATTTTGTCATAATGCCTCACAAGCTGTGTGTGTGTGTGTGTGTGTGTGTGTGTGTGTGTGTGTGTCTTTGGGGAAGAAAAAGTAAGAAGCAATATGTTAATGCAGTTCTAACTATTTGGAAAAAACAAACAATATGAAGTTAAATTTTTGGTTCATTTGACCGATTCAGCAAATTGATCCCGGGGAAGATCTCACAGAATACATTGTCACTAAAAGTTTACACAAAAACGCTTAGGGTTCATCCTGCCAACCCTTGCAATAAAATCACCATCATTGTCATCTCATGCAGTGGAATATCCTGTAAGAATCCAACTCTTGCCCAAGATTCTGAGTGGTGCTATCTCAAGGTTTCCCAAGAACTGGCCAGTAAAATACCATCGGCAATGACGTTCATGATGCATTTTTGGAAAAAAATGCCAAGAATTGTGATAAAGTAATAAATAAAGCACACATACTCCCAGCAAGCTGCTCATCGCACACAGGGCTTCAGCCACCTCCTTCCCTTGCTCATGTGACTCCCACCAGTCGTGAAATGCGTGTGGAAACATGAAGCATCTTACAAAAAGATGATAAGCCTTTTTCTGTTTCCAGACAACACATATCTCAATGGAGATTGGAAAGAGCATTTCACCAGTTCAGTGACCTGAGCTCTGCTACTAACTTACGATGTGGTCTCGAGCATAGCTCACCTTGCCTTTTGGTCCTGAATTTTCTCTCCATTATAGGGGAACTCAACACACTGGTCTTCAACTTCTTTCAAGTCAAACATTTTATGGTACTGAGATGTCAACTTAAGCCTTCAACAGAGTCCCCCACCCACCTCTTGGCTCCGTGTTAATGGCTGAGACCCTGCTTGCAGGGAAAGAGCTAAAGTCTAATGATCTCTGCCCCAGGGCTGCAACTGTTTGGAGGAACAGCTGGATGAGTAAACCTATACATCACCAAAACTAAATGTTTATACAGAAAAACGCAGGTCACTTTATGTGCCGGTTTGACTTAAATCCACAATATATGGTAATTGAAGCTTTTTAAAAGAAAAATATACTTTGCACATGGTTCTCTGAAAGAAGTCTATGTACTCTCAAATAAACATCAGCACTGTTTCGACTAAGCACTTTAGCCATCTGATTATTGCACAATTTTGTCAGATATTCTCCATGGTAATATGGAAAAAAAAAAGAACAGAAATTGAGTTTGAATCCTGGCCCAGCAATTTACTATCTTTATGACTCTGCAGAAGTTGTTTGTTCTCCAATATCTTCATCTGTAAGCCACGAATTATGGTACATACTTTGTAGAAAGTGATAGAATTTAGAGATGGCTGGAGCCGAGTTGAAAATAGCAAAACTCCCTTGGGGCACCTGGTTGGCTCAGGTGGTATAGCTTGTGACTCTTGATCTTGGGGCTGTGAATTTGAGCCCCACATCGGGTGTAGAGATTACTTAAAAATAAAAGAAAGAAATAGAGAAGGAAAGAAAGGAAGAAAGAAAGAAAGAAAGAAAGAAAGAAAGAAGAAAGAAAGAAAGAAGAAGGAAGGAAGGAAGGAAGGAAGAAAGGAAGGAAGGAAGGGCGGCAGACCATCATTAAATGATAGCTATTCTTGGTAGTCTGGATCTCTGATGTGGCTAGAAAATGTTGCCCATAGATCATTGTATTTCAATCACAAGTCATGCCTTAGGTTTATTTTTGGGGGGCAAAAAGGCATTATCCAAAAGTACCTGGTGTGTCAGGCTATTCTTTGCAGCAGCATCGAGTAATCATCTGCTGGACAAGAAACTTGTGCATATTTTACTTCAGGATATTGGTATGAAATCTTCTAGAAATTTCCTCTAAGTAGCTCTTGTACCACATTCAAAACTAAATTCTATTCCATGTGCAAGTGATGAGACAATTTAGAATCGATGAAAATGAAAACAAAAATCTTTCAATCTGAAAATAATGAAAATCAAGTTGGTAAATTAGTTGAGAGAAGAATGGATGTCACAATTTGACCCAATTCCTGTTCCAAAATAGCTTTGTAATAATATGAAGACAAAATATATGAGTTAAAACAAATATTCTTTGGTAAATGATATTCAGCATTTTACCAGGCATGAGTTTTCATGAATGCTTCCTTTGAGTTGACTTTGACAGGTTATAAAATGGGAGGATGATCTTCCACATCCAGAATTAAAAGAAAGAGAAAGAAAGAAGGGAGGGAGAGAGAGAGAGAGAGAGAGAGACAGAGAGAGGATATCTAACGTAATGTAAAATCCATGCTAGAATGGGATTTTGAAGTAATCTTTTCACGTGAAATTGTGACTATTATGTAAACTCAGAGGAACATTATGGAGGCAAACTCTGTGCATTTGTTCAGCAGGATTTCAGTGGAATGGACAACTCAATGAACCTAAAACCTTCTGGAAACAAGAAATCATTAGGCTGTCATTTCCACTTAGAATTTTCAGTTATGTAGATATGTCACCTGTAGTAGTTCATTAAAAATAGTTTTAAAAGTTCTTTTTACCACTATCCCCAACACATTGGCAGAATATAAATCAGTATCTTTGCCTTGAATATTAGATAGAAAGACATAACTATTATAATTATTTTAAAGGTCACTTAAGATTCTTTTCCTCAAGAAGAACTTAAAGTTAATCTTCTTAAGAAGCTTAATTGTTCAGAGCAGAGGCTCGAGAGAGAAAAAGAGAGAGAGAAATCATCACCCAAGTCTTACAGATCCTTGGGCCATTGCTCGAGTGCTAAGAGATGCTCAGTATATCCTCAGTAGGTCTCCTTTAGCCTTAAGTGAAGTTTTATATCATTTTCCTCTTTCATCAGTACAAGAGACAATGTCTTTATCTGAGTGCTCTGTGGTATTCAGTGATTGACTCACGTGGTTCTGTCCACGTTAAAAAAGGAATAAGAGTGTCAAAATAAATTGATCTGGGTATCTTCACAAAGAGAACTATAGATGCTCTTGCATGAGGGAACTTAAGAGCCAGTTCTGGATGTGTCCAATATTGCTTCAACCTACATTCTAGGGCCACACTGTCTACGGCTACACCTGATTGCTAGGGGACTGGAATAGGTAGGCAGATCTTCCCTAGGAGATGGGAAAACAGATTAGTGAGCGTGTAACCAGTCTCCACCAGCACTGTGTTCTTGTTACCTCTTTTATTCAAAATAATCGCTAGGTACCTAATACAGACTGCCAATACCAAAGATCCAATACTGAGCTAAACCAGCCAGTTCTTTCCTTCCCTGAGACCTCAAAGAGAAAATGGGTAAAAACTCCTCATGAATGCTATCAGACATTTGGATTTCAGGAACAGGTAAAATTTCATAATATTTGCAAAGTTTCAAAAAAATACTGCCCTCTAGAATCACAAATATTTCACTAAAATGGAGGGGTAGGGACATCTGGGTGGCTCAGTCAGTTGTGTGAGCATGTCTTGATTTCAGCTTAGGTTGTGATGCCAGGGTTGTGGGATTCAGCCCCACATGGGGCTCAGAGCTGAGTGTGGAGCCTCCTTGAGATTCTCTCTCTCTCTCCCTCTGACCCTTTCTCCTGCTCACATGGGCCATCTCTCTCAACTAAAAATAAATAAATAAAAATTTGAAACATTAAAAAAATAAAATAGAGGGGGCAGTTTAACAATTAAATGTAGGAAGAATCAACGTGTATGGGGATCTCAGTCAGATAAGTGTCTGACTTCGGCTCAAGTCAAGATCTCACATTTCGTGGGTTTGAGCCCCGCATCGGGTTCTGTCAGACACCTCAGAGCCTGGAACCTGCTTCAGATTCTGTATCTCCCTGTCTCTCTGTCCCTCCGCTGCTCACCTCTGTCTCTCTTTGAAAAAAATAAAGTAGAATAAAAATACATAAATAAATATAGGAAGAATCAAATCTCATGATAAGAGGCAGTCCTTGAAATTAAATGTATTTAATTTATGGGAGAGACACTGTTTATTTCTGTTTGATGTGGACCAATGACACCTTATCATAACACAATTTACCATTTGGACCAACACTGTGCAGCCCTTCCTGTGATGGGGAAAACACTGTGTTCCCAGCAGACCACTGTCTTTTTAGGCATCTCACTTAAGTTTTTCTATATAGCTAACTGATAAAGTTTAACTCTCAGTGAAGCTTTTTTTCAATGTAAACAAACTATAGGCTTTGGCCACCCAACAACTTGCTAGAAACAGTGATCCTCTGAGAGACTCCCTTTACTCTCTTACCACTGGAAATCAGTTATGGACTCCTTTAGAAATTTATTATTATTATTATTATTATTATTATTATTATTTTGGTATAAATTTTTGTGAATCATGTCCTGTCATATCGCCTTACGGTCAAGAAAGGTAACCTGTAAATTTTTTTTCTTTGAGGTTATTTGTTGAGGTTCATTTTGTTGCAAAGTTTATAATTAATATTTATGAACATTCCATGATGTTTAAAAAGGTGCTTCTAGCATATTAATGTTCAAAAATACTCATTCCTTTAACCTCTAACCCATACTCCCATTGGAGGAGTTTACTTCCTTACTGCATCGACGTTAATCCCAAGACTTGCTCTGGCTTCAAATCCCATGACTTGCTTTGGCTTCAAGTGTGTAGAGAACTTACACCCTTATGATGAGGGAACCAAGGCAAGAGAAATGTAGATTAAATTAATTCTCCTTACAGCTTGCAGCCCACTGTGAGACCCCTGAAACATGAAGAGTGTGACCTTCCTCAAGCAACTCATGGTTGCCTTATTTCTTTAATGTTTTATTAAAAACTAAAAGTAACTGTATCTTAACAATAGCCAGCCCCTTGAGGTCCTGAAATCCTTTCTTCCAAATTCCTTAAAGACTTACAGTATCCCTAACCCCCCCAACTTAAAAATATATAATCAGCCACTCCTCGCAACCCCAGTGCAGCTCTTTCTGCCCACAGGCCCTGTCCCCATGCTTTAATAAAATCACCTTTTTGCACCAAAGACATATCAAGAGTTACGAAAATAATTACGAGAACTTCAACAAAAAACCCACCGAGCAATGATCGACACTCTCAATGATATTTCCAATTATATCAATCCCCAAAATTGGTTCTCTGGGTTCAATCTTCATTCTTGGTTTAATACTATTATAATATTATTGATGGTTTTGTTTTTTCTTTCCAGTCTTCAAAATGATGATGTCCCTCCGCTCCTCTACCAAATCACCTAAGGTGTTTTTTGCCAATGCCCAGATGCTCACCATTTCCACAGGAACCCCCGTTTCTACAACTGAAAAACAAAAGGGGGGAGATGTGAAGTTATTTCTGGAGAGTGCATTGTAAGTCCTGGAGGGTGAGTGGAGCAATAACTGAAATGTCAGCAATGTTCTGGTCTCAAGGCTGCAGAACGTGATAGCATTAGGAGATACAGAGCCCCATGATCCCACAGAGGACAGTTTAGATACAAGACCCGCTGACACTCCTTGAAACTACACTTGCTCCCTGCATGCCTTCACGTAGCCACAAGGTGTGTGTCTAGTTTATGTCTAGATTTCCTCTTTCCATGTTTTGATATTCTTTGATACTTACATATGTCTGGAAACTTTTTCTTCATTGCATGGCCACATCCTTATTCTTGAATTTGGGTTCATCCTTGTCTTATTTGGTCAATGGAATGCAGGTGGAAATGACAGTGAGCTGGTCACCACATGAAGCCTTAACAATTAAGCCTGTGGGTCCAAAGAGGCTGAGAGACATGTGAAACAGACCTGACCCAAGATTCTAAGCTCCATCCAGTTCACCCTAAATTTGCTGACCCCCAATCAACCTACAGATGCATGAAATGAGTCTAGCTGAGATTAAGACAATGGTTCCATGTGATCTGAAGACATGTAAGATTTAAATGTTTACTTATATAGGCAGTGAGATTTTGGACTGCTTGTTAGCCATTTGCAGCCGACTGATAGACTGCTGGAAGGTTGTCTTTGTGGAATACAAAGTTTTACACATATAGTAAATTAAATATGCTGATATGATATTTAGATTCTCTAATTATCTTCATCTATTTGATTTGTAAGATTTTATGTAAAGCTAAGATTCAAATGCACTTCATATTTTAAAGATTTTTGCATTATGCATTTTTATGCCTAAATATAATCTTTTAAAGGTGTTTCAAAGATTTTGGCCAACTTTAATTCTGCAAGATGTAGACACCAACCTAGAGATACATAGTAATATTATTCTCCCAAATCCCCTTACGTGTTTATTGTTTTTTTAACAGTGATTTTTGAAACATGAAGACTATAAGCAAAAGATACACCTGAAATAATGCAATTTCACAGACTCTGGAAGGCAGGTGGAGGATTTGTTGTGAGAATAATGTCTTTCAATATCAGATCTCAAGTTATATTAAATATGTGACCACTTAGCTTATCTCTTGGGATAACATATGTGAAATGGGATAACTTTGGAAGGATAAATTCATTTACTGGATAGAACCAAAATTCAATTCTGTGAAGTATATATTGAAAACATGAGCATTTTTGTTAATGTGGGCATTAAAAGAGTATTGGTTGTTTTGTTTTTCATATAAGGTGTCTACCTATTTTTGCTTTGTGTATATTTCATTGTGGTATTGTAAATGAGGAAGGAAATTGTCCTTGGAATAAAAGCTAAAATTCAGTGCTATCAATTTGTTTTCCTAGGTGGAAATTTTTCTTTAGATCCAAGTCTTATGATTTCATGTGTTTTCAAACATTTAAACTATATATACACACACACACACACACACACACATATATATATATATATATATATATATATATATATATATATATAAACTGTTGGCTTAAATGTTTAATTGGGTATCTCTGTTTGGGTGTTTTGAAATGTTTTCTGGATTCTAGATTTCTAAAAAGTACAACTTTTAGAGAAGCTAAGACATTCTACATGAATAATGTTTACTGAAACTTCATACAATTACCACAATTTTTTACCTAATTGCATTTTGGTTAGGATTTATTTTAGTTTCAAGTTATGTAAACATCCCATATTTGTTTATAATGAAAAAGGTTTATTAAAGCACTCATTCATGTAATTATATTTGAACACCGGAAACACAGGTATTATATTACTGTGACCCAAAATGGGAATGTGAGTTTGATTTTGGGTCTTATAAATAGAATATTTCTCTTGTTTTAGATTCAGACAAATGTTAAGAGTCAATATTTTTGAGTATGTAACACTCTAATTAACCATTCCCCCTACCTGAGAAGATCAAGTTTGTCTTACTTATTAGCGAGTTAACAGCCTTTGAAAAAACACTCTAATGCAATAATATATTACAATTTAATAATTCTTACTTCTAGATTTCTAGTTCTTATTTAAATATAATGGGATGATTTTCCAGTGGACTTCCTTATGTGCTATACAGCTTTTCAGGAGAGTAGCAATAACTTGGGATACTTGCATGGACACTTAGATTTGCTCATGGACACCTGGTGCCTGTCAAATTATAGGTATCTGTAGGAAACTAGATTACTACCCAACATAGGTACTACTCTCTTATTACCTTTTTTTTAAGACATAAGATGCAGAATGACCCCCCAATCCCAAATGTCTTCATTATCTGTGTCCAAAACTTTTGGGTGGGAGACTGTTTTGTGATCACTACAACTTCTGAAATCTGCAGCTTCTTTGGCACAGTAAGATTATTACATTACCTGTACTACTCGTACTGGCAAATGATGGAGTGCTCTTCAATGGAAGGCAGGACCCATTCAAGGGACTAGTGAAAACTATATTTTTTTGAATCAAATGTCTTAATCCTCAATTAAACATAGATAGAAATCCTATTAGGTCAAATAATTGAGCTTCACGTTTTGACAAATCTTCGTACACTTTTGGAATTGAGTTTTGAGTGTTGAAATTATTACTTATCAGACAGCATTATTATCTTAAATATAGAATGAATTCCTCAAAATAATAGAAAAAATGGAAAACAAATCTGGACATTTTTACACCTGTCCCATGAAAATGTCCCAAGCTCTATCATACATACAGTCCACTGGTGTGGCTCATGTTAAGCTAGGCGTTGAAAATGAAGGAAGGAAGGAAGGAAGGAAGGAAGGAAGGAAGGAAGGAAGGAAGGAAAGAAGGAAGAAGCCTATATCTCCATTGGAGGGAATCTCTGCTAATCATAAATGCACATAGCAAGTTTGGACTTTGCATATATAAGAAAGAAACTTTTGCTGGTAGGTTGTTTCCAAAGGGGGTCGCAGTAATTCCTCCCACCTCACATCTCCCACATGTAGATGCACACCAGTTATCAAGACAATGCCAGGAGATTCCTCATACATTTTACCATTACCCCACTGGTAACGTTTTGCAAGACTGCAGTATAATATCACAAATAGAACACTTATATCAATATAATTTACCAATAGCATTTAGATTCCAACAGTTTTACTTTTGTGTGGGGGAGTATGTACTTAGTTGTATGCAATTTATCATATGTGTAGATTCATGGGACCACCACCACAGTCAAGATTCAGGACAGTTCTATCACTTCATGTTGTCCTTTCCTGACACATCACCTGCTGTCTCTCACCTTTGTCCCTTATCTCTGGCAACCGCTAATCTGGTCTCCTTTTTGAGGTTTTGTTATTTTTAAGAATATTTTCTAAATGGAATCATACAATATGTAACCTTTCGGCAGTGACATTTTTGCTCAACATAATTCTCTGGAGATAGATCCAAGTTGTTGGGTGTATCAATAAACCTTTCCATTTTACTGCTTAGAAGTATCCCATAGTATGACTATACCAGGTTTAACCATTCACCCACTGAAGGGCATTTGGGTTGTTTCCAGTCTTGGGCTATTCTAAATAAAGCTGCTATGAATATATTTTTTTAACATTTATTTATTTATTTATTTATTTATTTATTTATTTATTTTTTGAGAGACAGAAAGACAGAGCACTAGTGGGGAGGGGCAGAGAGAGAGAGGGAGACACAGAATCCGGAGCAGGCTCCAGATCTGAGCTGTCATCACACTGCCCTACGTGGGGCTCAAACCCATGAACCGCGAGATCATGACCTGAACTGAAGTCAGACACTCAATCTTCTAAACCACCTGGGGGGGGGGGTGGCAAATCTGCTATGAATATTTGATACAGATTCTTATATGAACATAAGTGTTCATTTTTCTGAAATAAATGCCTAGGAACACCATTGGTGGGACATATATCAGCTGCATGTTTACTTTTTAAAAAAAAATAACAAATGTTTTTCGGAATAGTTGTACCATTTTACCTACCCAGTGAGTGACACAGATTTTTTTCATCCCCACCAGGATCTGACACTATCCCTACTTTTTTTTTTTTAATCATTCTGCTAAGTATGTAATGGTATCTCATTGTGGTTTTAACTTGCATTTCTCTGATGGCTAATGATATAGAACACTTTCTGTGCTTATTTGCCATCCCTACATCCTCTTCAGTGAAATGTTCATTACTACTGACTTACATATTCTACACACTAAACTTTTGGTGAATATATGGTTTGCAAATATTCACCATCAATCTGTAGATTGTGTTTTCATCTTCTTCAGGCTTTTGCAGAACAAGTGGTTTTAATCTTGGGGAGATCAAATTTATCAAACTTTGCTTTTAAAGATTGTGCTTTCGGTGTCAAATCTAAGAACTCGTTCCCTACCTTTTGTCACAAATATTTTTCTTATATGTCTTTTCCACATGTTTTGTGGTTTTCACTTCATATTTAATTTGCTATCGATTTTGAGTTAGTTTTTGCAGAAGGCATGAGATTTTGGTCAAGATTCATTTTTGAAACTTATGACTGTCCAGTTGCTCCAGAACATTTGTTGATAAAGCTATCTTTTCTAGAATGGATCGCTTTTGCATCTTTGTCGAAATCAGTTGAACGTATTTGTGTGGGACTCTATCTGAATTCTGTATTCTGTTCCAGTCATCCATTTGTCAATCCCTCCAAAAGCCCTGCACTGTCTTGATCACTGTACCTATTTTATAAGCTTTCATATCAGGTAGAGGGATTCCTCCCACTTTATTCTTATTTGTCAAGATTGTTTTTGCCACTGAAGGACCTGTGCTTTTCCACATATTTCTTAGAACAAACTTGTCTATTTCTATAAAAATCCGTGCTGGAATTTTGTAGGAATTTTATTAAACCTATAGACAAATGAGGGAAGAATAGACATAATTTTTTTCTATATTGAGCTTTCCAGTTCATAAACACAGTAAGTTTCTCCCTTTATTTAGGTCTTCCTTGATTTCTTCCAACAGTTTTGGTTTTGGTTTTGTAATTTTCCTCATATAGTTCCTGTACATGTTTTGTCAAGTACACATCTAAGTATCTCATTTTCTTTGGAAGGATGTATATAGTATTCTGTTTTAAATTTTGGTTTGCACATGTACATTGCTAGCATACATAAATATGACTGATTTTTGCATGTGGATCTTGTGTCCTACAACCTTGCTGAACTCAGTTATTAATTCTAGGGGGTAATTTTTTGTAGAGTTCTTGGAAATGATGACCTTTGTAGACAATCATTTCATTTGCAAAGAGAGACACTATTTCTTCCTTTTCAGTATCTTTATATTTATTTATTTTTCTTTTCTTATCAAAGTGGTTGGAATCTTCATTACTATGTTGAATAACAGTGGTGAGAGCAGACATCCTTCTGTTGTGCCATATGTTAGAGGAGGAAGTTCAGTCTTTCATCATTAAGTATGATGTTAGGTCTGGGTATTTCCTATATGCTCTTTATCACATTGAGACAATACTTCTTTATTGTTAAGTTGCTGAGTGTTTTATCATGTTTTGGACTTTGTTAATGGATAAGTTCATTAAGTTTTCTTCTTCAGTTTTTGGTATGGTGAATTGTATTGATTGGATTTTGAGGTTTTTTTTTTTAACGTTTTATTTATTTTTGAGACAGAGAGAGACAGAGCATGAACAAGGGAGGGTCAGAGAGAGGGAGGCACAGAATCTGAAACAGGCTCCAGGCTCTGAGCTGCCAGCACAGAGCCCGACGCGGGGCTCGAACTCACAGACCGCGAGATCATGACCTGAGCCTAAGTCGGCCGCTTAACCGACTGAGCCACCCAGGCACCCCAACATTGATTGGATTTTGGATGTCAAACCAGTCTTGTATATTTGGAATAAATCCCACTTGGTCACAATGTATAATTCTATTTATGCATTGTTGGATTCAGTTTGCTATTTCTTCCCTACGGATTTTTGTGTCTAAATTGTTGAAAGATATTTACCTGTAGTTTCCATTTTTGGTACTATTTGTTATTTATTTGTTTGTTTGTTTAGTATTAGGATAACACTGGCTTCATAAAAGTAATTAGGAAATGCTACTTATTATATTTTCTGGGAGAGATTGTATACAATTTGTGGTGATTCTTTATATTTATGTAGCATTTGCCTATGAAAATGTCTGAGCCTAGGGGTTGACTTTTGGGGAGAGTTTTAAGTATGAATCAATTTTAAATGATTCTAGGGCTATTCAGATGATCTAATTCATCTTATTTAAATTTTGGTACTTTATGGGTTTCAAAGAATGGGTCCATTTATTCTATGTTGTCAAATTTATAAATGTAAAATTATTTTAGTTTTTTCATCCTTGTAATGGCTATGGAATCTGAAGTTACCCCTTTTTAAATTCCTAAGTATTGATGATTTATGTCTTCTCTCTTTTTATTTAGTTCAGTTTTGCTAAAGGCTTGACAATGTAATTGATGTTTTTGTTTTATTGATTTTCTCTATTGTTTTCATTTTGATTTCATTCTTTTCTTTCTGGTTTTTGTCATTTCTTTCCTTCTCCTTCCATTGGGTTTATTGAATTTTTTAATTTTTTCTAGTGTGTGTTTTTTTAATGGTAGGGACATAGATTATTGAATTGAGAACTCTTCTTATTTCTAATGTCTAATCATGCCTTTCTGTAACGTGACTTTGCCACTTCTTCCATCTAGAAGTGAAGTCTGTTTTTTCTCCATATGGCTTTCAGCTAACTTGGTAAATTTATTCGATGAATGAAAGACAATAGAAACTATCCTTTGTGACATTTAAGCTAAGCCTTATAAGGATTAGCAGCACTGTTTATTTTTTCTCTTTTTAAATTAAAGTATAGTTAACACACAATTTTATATTAGTTTCAGGTGTAGAACACAGTGATTCAGCAGTTATATACATTACAGATTGCGGACCATGAGAAATGTAGTTATCATCTTTCACCATACAAGGTCATTATAATATTATTGACTATTTCCCCTATGCTGTGCATCCCCATGACTTATTTTTATAACTGCAGTTTATACCACTTAATTCCATTCACCTATTTTGCCCATCTGCCTACCTCTATCCCCTCTGGCAATTACCAGTTTGTTCTCTGTATTTATGAGTTTGTTTCTGTTTTTTGTTTGTTTGTTTGTTTATTTGTTAGATTCCTCATATTAGTGAAATAATATGGTATTTGTCTTCCTTTGACTTATTTCATTTAGCATAATACCCTCTAGGTTCATCCATGTTGTCACAAATGGCAATATTTTGTTCTATATTGTGCCTGAATAATATTCCACTGTGTGTGTGTATGTGTGTGTGTGTGTATGTGTATATATATGTATACATATACATATGTATATCACATATTCTTTATATGTTCATCTACATATGAATGCTCACATTGCTTCCATATCTTGGCTATTGTAAATAATGCTATAATAAACATAGTGGTGCATATATCTTTTTGGATTAGTGTTTTCATTTTCTGCAGATAAAATAGCCAGAAGTAGAATTATTGGATCGTATAGTATTTCTGTTTTTAATTTTTTGAGAAACCTTCATACTGTTTTCTACAGTGGCTGCATCAATTTACATTCCTGCCCATAGTACCTGAAAGTTAGTTACCTTTTCCATATCCTCTCCAACGCTTTTTATTTCTTGTCTTTTTGATCTAACTATTCTGTGAGGTGATACCGTGTTGTGATTTTGATTTGCATTTACTTGATGATTAGTGATGTTGAGCTTTGTTTCATGTGACCATTGCCATCTATATGTCTTCTTTGGAGAAGTGTCTATTTAGGTCCTCTCCTCATTTTGTAATCAGAGTTTCTGTTGTTGCTGTTGTTATTTGGTATTGAGTTGTATTACTTCTTCATATATTTTTGATAATAACCCTCTATTAGACATCATTTGCAAATATCTTCTCCCTTTAGTAGGTTGTTTTTTCATTTTGTTGATGGTTTCCCTTGCAGTACAGTCTTTTTAGCTTTTTTAGTTTCTATTATTATTATTATTATTAGTTTTACTTTTGCTATTGTGTCTCTTGCCTGGGAACACAGACCCAGAAAAATATTGCTATGGTTAATGTCCAAGCATTTACTCTATGGGTTTTCTTTTAGGAGTGTTATAGCTTCAGATCTTACATTTAGGTTTTTAATCCATTTTAAGTTTACTTTTGTGTATGATGTAAAGAGATGGTCCGGTTTCATTCTTTGGCATGTAGCTGTCCAGTTTTCCCAACACCATTTATTGAAGACTAGCTTTTCTCAATTGTACATTCTTGTATCCTTTGTTGTAGATTAATTGACCATATATGTGTGGGTTTATTTCTGGGCTATTAATTCTGTTCCATTGATCTAGGTGTTTATTTTTGTGCCAGTACCATACTGTTTTGATTACGATAGCTTTGAGGTACAGCTTAAAATTTGGAGTTGTGATACCTTTTACTTTGTTCTTTTTTCTTGAGATTAACAGCATTGTTTCACTCTCCTAGAACCCAGGCATCATGTAAAAAAAACATGAGCTAGATCTCTGAATGATAATAGGCCATGTGAAAAGAGAAGCCACGAGAAGAGGAAAATCAATACCACAACTGGTAGCAAAAAACAGGGCCATGATATGTAAATAGGACATCTTTGATCTTATAATTACAGTCAGGTGGAGCAGAGATGAGTCCTACCATCTGAGACCTGCTGGAATTTGTGACCCAAAGAATGTTGAACAATTCAATGTTTGTTGTCTTAAACCACAAATTATGAAGTTGTTTTTTATTATTATTATTCAGTAACAGACAATCAAACATCTTTATTTGTGAAGTTACTAATATTTCTGGTTTGGTTGTTACCTTGTCTAGCAATACCTTAACTCATAGAAAAGCCAGTCAACAAATCTTCCAAATTGAAGTTTTGATATAGATAAAACAGTTATGTAATATAGCAGAGATTTACATACAATTACTGAATTTCAAATATTTTATTTGTAGTGTAAGTAAAAACTACTCTAGCAACAATTCCCAGATACTTTAAGTATCTTAATTTTACATTAAACATAAATGGTGAAACATATTTTTGTGTCAAATCTTCAAGTCCTGCGTATTTTCTAGTGTTTTGGTACACTTTTGGAACTGCATTTCAAATGCTCAAATTAATATTGTATTTTAGGTAGTGACATCATTATTATTCCAAGATACAATGAAGTTTCTCAAAATAACAGAAAAAATAGAGAAAAAAAATCCACCAAGTTTTAATGAGTAGGCAACCTGGTAATCTCATGTTTCAAGAGGCAGTGTTAGAAGAGGGTATGAAACTAACATTCTGATACTATTTGTATTGTAGGCAATGTTCCATAAGTACTATTAATTCCTGAACTACTGATAGTCCTTTTAACTAACACCAATCTTATGCCTATAAAGAAGGGGCTAATACACTAAAAAAACTTACAGGATCTCGTTACAGTCTGAGCTCTGACATGCTTCTTATTTATCAAGTCGCTTAACCTTTCTGACCTGACTATTCTAGTGACTAAACTCTTAAATTGTAACCTTCTAAATAATTCCATTCCCTCCTAACCACTACAAGGTCACACCTCGGTAAAGGTTACAGAAACTAATCTTATCTGCTTATAATTTATGAGATATTTTGAAAAGACCAAGTGCTATACAAACTTGCTTGTCATTTTACACTTGAGACTGTTACCAATAGTAATAATAATGATAATGATAATGATGATAATAATAATAATGTTTTCAAATGCCCTAAATATATTTCCACTTGAATAAAACTTTAAAGTCCATTTAATCCATGGCATGATACCATCAATATTTTCTAATTCTTTGTGTACCATTTAAGCCTCATATTCCAGCATCCTTGTAACTTGATAAAATGGATATAGATCATCTCACCTAAGAAAATGGAGACCCATCTGTTATATTTTAAATGCATCTGTTCATCTGTTAAATCCATTTGTCAAATTCATTTAAGTTAACAGAGATTTTTTTCTAAGTACATAAAATGATATGTGAGAAAAAGAATGAAGACAGAGTCTTGCTTTACTAGATACCAAGGGGGAAAAATTCTTACCCCAAACCATTTTCCCAAATGTTTAAAAATGTTTTAATATATTTTACCTGAATTGCATGAAGCATATTTAATCTGCTTTGAAAACTGTCCTTAAATATGTTAATTGGACAGCATCATTTTTAGATAATGGAAACATTTTTTTAACTTCTTTTAAACGTGTAACTTCAAATAAAACTTAAAATGTATTTTGTATTTAGATATGTAAGAGAGAGGTGATGGCCAATTTAGTTTTCTGAAAGTACTCTGGACTTACACAGTTTGAATTGGAATAAATTTATAAAATGATATGCATTTATTGTGAATGCAATCTCCTCTACTTAAACAGTGAATTTAGATGGAATGAGTATTCTACCAAGGTGCACAAATTTTTGGAGAAGACTGATAAGGTGAATCCAGAAGATTCGAGAGGTAAGGAAATTGATTAGCTGTTCGGAGCATCACTTGAACAGTAAGCAAAGGACCTTCCCTCCTGAATTGACATTGATCTCACCCAAGATGAGCTTCTTTCATGTTTTTATCCAATTTTCTTAACATGACCTTTAATTTGGGACAAATAAACTCTTTCATATGTTGTTTACTACCTATGTTTTTCACACCGAATATGAATCTCTGCCATTTAGTAATAATGTAAACAATTTTGTGCAACTATCTGAACTTCATTTTTCTCATCTGTGCAATGGGACACTACTATCTACTACCATATTAGCAGATACACAGACGTTTTTAAAAAAGAGTAAAGTATAAAGAATGACTAATAATGCCTACATTCACCATACACAAATTTAAGGAATTATCTCTGATTCACATAATTCATTTATCTACTATCATTCCAAAAGTTACCATAGTTGTCATAATTCTGAAACTTTTTCAAATGTTCTTTTCTCTGTTTGGATAATCCTCACTGAACCCTTCTCTATGTTTTTCATCTATGTGATTCTTACTTATTCCAAAGAACTAGATCACCTGTTGGCTGTGACCAGCTCTCCTCTCACCATATTTGAACACTCCTTCCCCTGCTCTCCTTCACCATATCGTTTGTAGTTCCTCACTTGCATATCCATCTCTTCTCGCACCCTTGTTCTGTAACTCCCAAATGGCAGAGACCCTTTCTAATTCAACTTTATGTCCTTAAATCCCCAAATTTAGAAGGTATTCAAGACCTGTTTTCTGAATGAAGGAAATAAAAATATATATTATTTGGGCATTTTCTTCTTGTTTAAATGTTTCCTGAGTCTAGAATATTCTTACTCATACTTGAAGATGTGTTTTCTTGCCACGTCTTGTATCAAACATGACATGATTCCTCAGGCAGGACGTGAAAGGTCCTCTCTTGTAGGCTCATAATATTCTATGTATTACTTGTATTGTCATTGCTGTAACTTAATCATCTCTTCTTTCCCCATGTTTCATGTCTTTTTAAATTTTATAGTCCTAAAGATAGGGATCCCAAATTCAGATACCAAATGGGCCAGACAACCATGAAAATAAAGTGGAACAGGGTAGTGTTATAACAGTCACTTTTATTGCATTCTAGAAACTGGAGTCTATTAACTCCTATGTGCTAGATAATATTTTTATCTCATTCAGAAATAGATGGAAGCACAGAGAGTTTAAGTAACTTGCTGGAGTGGAGGAGGCAGAATCTGAACCCAAACAAGTCTGCTCCAGGATCCACACTCTTAAGCACTGGAATAAATAAGCTGTGAATTAGAAGAGTAGGTAAGGGTGTGGGCCACTGGAGAACAAATACAGGAACTAATGTTCTTTCTAAACACCCCTGGAAACCCACTGGCTTAATACAATATATTATATTAGTGATCGAGCAAAGACTATGGTGCTCGGGTGGCTCTTAAGCCACCCAAAGACTATGGTGCTTGGGTGACTTTTAAGCCTATCTCAATTTGACTAATACACAGAGAATAGCATCTAATGAAAAAGAGTACCTTATGCCGAACCCAGTCTTGTACTGTAATTGGTAAAGCACTAGCATTATGCTTGGCCAACTGTAAATGCTGTCATTTGTATAAAACATACCACTGAGAGTTCGAAGTTCCTCTGCTTCCGCATGTGAAATCATTGTACTGTTTCTCCTGTATTTTTGGATAGTTTCTGATCTATAGAAAGTATTAAAATGTTCTTTAATGAGTCAAGAAATGAATGAATAAGTAAAATGGGAACACATAAGGGTGAAGTGTTGCTGATAATGTTGTCTACACTAAAATACTTGCTCATCCAATAAGCTCTAAGAATATCACATTTTCCTAGATATGGAGGAAAACAAATTGCAAAATAATTTAGAAGGAAAGATACATTAGAATAGAATAGAATAGAATAGAATAGAATAGAATAGGAAAAGCTCTCAGGTTGTTTGCCCTGAAATCTTCTTACTGGAGGAGAAAAACGCTTTCCTGAACTAACAATGGAATGGTTTATACAAAGCAACGTTGAAAATTAGGAGAGGTCCCTATTGTAAACACTAAGACTTCTGGGGTGTCTGCCTGGCTCAGTCAGTAGAGCATGCAATTCTTGAGCTCAGCATTGTAGGTTTGACCCCACATTGGGTGTAGAGATTACCAACAAAACAAAACATACAGCAACAAAAACTAAGAATTTCAAAAGTAGTTCAGCAAGAGAAATGTAAAATAATGAAAATTAATTAATTTAAGTAAGGTCTTTGATCATCTGAAAAGGTGTCAATGTATTATCCAGTGCAATTCTGAAATAAACAAACCATCCAACAATTATAATATCTGGGCATTTTCTGGTTCAAAACTCACTCCAGCATTAGTCAATTCTCATAAGAATGCAAAGTAGTAGACTTCTTACTCATTCAAGTTTTTATAAAACATTTTTAAAAAAATATTTACATATGTTCTTCCTCTAAAACATTTGAAAGACTTCTATTTTTAGTAACATCTCCTACTAATTATCCTGAGAAATAACATCCCACAACAAATTATATTCCACATGCATGCAACAACAAACAAACAAACAAATCTCCAAATATTCTGTGCAAAACATAGTAAGCATCTTTTAATAAACAGAATAGACTTCATTTCTTAGAGGAGCTTTGGTTTCACAGCAAGTAAATATCTTTTTAAAATCATACATGATATCTCAAAAAAATAAAGAAAATGTTCACAACAGCAACAACAACAATCAGTATAGTGAACAGGGACTGAAGGTAAGGATTTTCTCAGGGCATTTATCAATTTCAGTCAATTGGGTCTTGGGTTTCAAGATTCATGTAGAGGACCAAATATAGAAACCTTGGGTCCAATAAAAAGTTGGCACTAGTTTCCTCTAGCCTTCCTGCAAACACACAAAAAGCCAGGGGCCTTGAACACTGTACCATCACTGAAAGAGTAGTATAGAAAACATTCTCCTATATGCAAAATGGGGGGAAGGTAATATTTCTGCCTCAGCCCGTGATCTGGATGAGAGAAAAAAAAAATCTTGAATATTAGTAATCTCAAGATAACAAACAAACAAACACACAAACAAAACAAACCTTAAAGGTATTCTGGGAGAGAAGCAAAAGGAAATTCCCCCTAGGTGAACAAGCCACAATCTATGCCTCCCAGGATTCCCATGTTAAATCTCATCAAACATATGCTCACACTACAAAATTACAAAACTGATGGGAAAACTAGTGTCGTTGAGTTGAGACTGGACAGAGCTAAGAGAAAATGAGTGACCTGCAAGATCCAGCTGGGAAGAAATGAAGAGCCATGCCGCAGGGAGGGACACAGGGATGGAAATGATGACATTGTAAGAAACACGGAAAGCTGTACCATGTGTCTCTTCAGACTTCCAATGGAGAGAAAGGATGGCACGCAAAAAATGCAAAATCTAAAGAGACAAGGGCTGACAATTTTCCATTTGCACAAAAGCCATGAATTCTTAGATTCAGAAAACACAATAAATCCTATGGAATATAAGTAAAAAGTAATCTATACATACTTACATCATGGTGGAACTGAAGAAGTTGTAGGGAGTTGAGTAGGCATAAAAATGAACACGTGTGCAGAAAGAGAGAGAGAGAGAGAGAGAAGTTGGAGGCATATTGAGTATTAGAAAAGAGGCTTGGGAATAGTTGACTACATAATTATTTCCCCACACGTCTATTTGTGACTTTGAAAGCTTTCATTAAGATTCAACGGATCCCATTTGTCAGACATGCTTTTCTTCCATATCACGTGGTTTCTATGAGAATTATTCAATTCTTTCTTGGACCAACTCCTCCTCAACTCATAAAAACTTGAAAACCCCAGGAATGCGTAATTATTTTGGTAAACAAGATTTTTCTTGTTGCGGAGGGAAAAGAACAGGTTGGTGGCACAGCGTTATCCAATTTTACTCCATCCTGTTTCAGCACCTGAATCAAACCAGCCATTGGCTCTGTCATTCGAGCTGTTTTTAAAAGTATTATTATTTTGGACATTTGAAAGGAAGGAAAACCTTTTTTTGTGACAGGTCTAGAAACTCAGTACATTTGGACATTCTGAACCTCCCTGCTGTTAAATCTTACCTAAATACGCTGCCTTACATTTCCACACCCGGCCTCTTGGTTTTTATATCTCTTAGTCTGTGCCGGGATACAATGCCCTTCAAACACACTGGGACTTGCCCTAGGAACTAAGCTCCAAAGCAGCTTCGGGGGGGTGGGTAGGGGAAGGTAGATGAGGATGCCTCCAAGGAATGGTTCAACATTTAAGTGGCTGTAAGGAGATGAGCAACAAAAGCACCCATCCATCCATCCAATTCTAAAGATGTTAGGCCTCTTGACTGTGCTTCCTATGGTGATGTCTTTTTGCTATTAAATGGCTGCACAGCCCTGGAAAGCATGACAGGTTTTATCAGCCTTGACAGCTGCCTAGAAGAAACAGCAGGCAACCTAAAACTTCAACCGCTGCGCAGCTATCTGCTCAGGTCCTGCCAGATCCCGCAAGGCTGAGTCTGACCAGCACTCAAACAGAAGCCCTCCCTGCTGCGTGAATACAGGCTTCTTCAGGGCAGACTCTTTGTGTGCAGAGGGTGGGGGTTTCAAGTTATGGTGAGACCATATGTGTTGGGACCCAGGGGATGACATTTAGGGCTGTTAAAAGAGCCAGTCCAAATTCATGTACTTATTCCTCATGGACCTAGCAGTGGGGATGCAGAGGGAAATTGGAAAGCGATCATACCTATTAAGCAGCTTGGAGTCAGGGTGTTCCATCTCATACCCGTGAGCTCTTTCCCTACAGGACTGTCATATACTCAAGCCTTTTCCACCCTCTCCCTCACGCTCCCAGTCTTCCCTTCGTCCTTTCTTCAGTTCTACTCACTTCTGTGCTTTTTGCTGGGCAAACTTCTTGGAAAGAGAATTACATCGAATCTTCCTGCCGTGCATGCGATTTGCATCCCTTCAAAATTCATCTGTTGAAAATCTAACTCCCAAAGCTATGTCAAGAACTTTGGTGGTGATTAAATCACAACGGTGCAGCCCTCACAAATGGGATTTGCACCTTATAAAAAAGGCATGAGGATGCTCCTTCACCCCTTCCGTCACTTGAGGACGCAGTGAGGTGGCACCAGCTGAGCCAGAAGTGAGCTTTGCTCAGAACCCTATGGTGCGGACACCTTGATCTCGGTCTTCCCAGATTCCAGGACTGGAAGAAAAAAATCTGTTGTTTATGGGTTACCTAGTTTGTGGTATTTTGTGATAGCAGCCCAAATGGGCTGAGGCAGTCCCCACGCCTTCACCACTTGGTGTTTCAAACTGCAAAATTGGAGTCATTCTATGAAATCGCTTTTCCTGCAAAAACTGTCTACGTTTCACAGCCAAACGCTGTACTTACCTGACTGTTCAAAATCTACTGTAACCCTGAAACCTCAGCCTCAGCCTCCTGACACGACTCTCTCTGTAGATTTTGCCAGAGAGTTTAGATATAATAGAAATGGCAAAAAGTGTGGATTTAAGGGAGGTGTAATGATTTTTCCTGATTCTGACACTAGGAGCCTGCGTGACTTAACATCCCTGAATTTCCCCTTCAGATTCTCTGTCCCTGTCTCTCTGTGTCCCACCCCAACTCTCTCTCTTCCTGTCTCTCAAAAATAAATAAACATTAAAAGATCAATAATAAAAAGCACAGTGAAGGTCACATATTGTATACAGGATAGCATGTGTTTTTATTTTGCCTCTTCCTGTCTCCACTTTGTCCTGTTCCGTTATCCACACCTGACCTTGTTGGGGGCTGGGGGGATGCGTTATTAGGACAAGCAGCTGTGCTTCGGAGCCCGAAGAAACTGGGATTCAATTGAGCACTGCTTTTTAAAAATTGTATTTAGATTTTTTAATCTTTGATATAATTTAGGACTTCCAAGGAGTCGTAAAAGTAGTACAAAGAAGTCCTATGAACCTTTTACTGGGCTTTCCCCCATGAAAGCACCTTACATAACCATAATACAGAACTCAAAACCTGGAAAATGACATTGATTCAGTCCAATTAACGCAACTACAGACTCATTTGGATTCCATTAGTGTTTTAAAAATTAATTTATTTATTGTGAAAAAGAGAGAGAGAGCGTATGTGCATGTGAGCAGAGAGGGGAAGAGAGAGGAGAGAGAAAGAATCCCAAGGAGGCTGTATGCTCTCAGTGTAGAGCTCGACCCGGGGCTCCATTTCACACACAGTGAGATCATGACCTGAGCCGAAATCAAGAGTCGGATGCTTAACCTACTGAGCCACCCGGGTGTCCCTGGATTCCACCAGTTTTTACGTGCATTCCAAGCACTGCTATTGACTGTTTTTGTACTCATGGAAAATTTACTTAATGTATCTGAGCTTTAGTATGCAAAACAGGAATAATTTATCAGCACCTACCTCATAGAGTATTTACGAGTTTTGTGGCATTCCCGTATGTCAATTCACATACACCCAACCTATGGCTGGTTGTTGTTAGAACTATGACTTGCAAGCAGTGTTCTGTGTTCAGCAAGAACATACACTAGAGCCAGAGGGCCTCTCTCTGTATGCCTGCCCTCCACTTCCTACCTGGTAACCTCTCAGACACTTAGTTTCTTTGTAAGATATATGAGGATAACAGTACTTGCCCAATTATAGTTTTGAGAGTTTTGGATAATATCTGCAAAGGACTTCAAATGATGCCCGACATCTAGAAAATATTGAATGTGTTAGCTCTTATTATCTTTATAGTATCTAGTACTTAATAGGAGGATAATAAATGTCAGTTTGTGTTTGTATTTTATTATCCTTCTGCACTCTGAATGTTGGTTTATGGGGTTCTGTCCTCAGCTGTCTTCCCTATTGAATACAGAGACATTCTATAAATTCTCATCCTCTCTCAGGATTTCATGGATGCCCAGGTCTCTATCTCTACCTTATATCCCTACTTTTACTTAAAGATCGATACTACAAGCTTCCAATGGACATTTAAGAAACTCATTCTCTTCTTTTTATCTGAAATACTGTGGTCTTGGAGCTAGTTCGTTAGGAGCTAAGCTGAAAGAAAAGAGAAAAATCTCTCTGCAGACAGGAGACTATGAGCCCTTCCCTTCAAATTCCCACCTCACCCCCTACTCCCATCCCCCACCCTCAGGCCCACCTGCAGCCATCCACAACTATAGTCAGGGAGGAGAAGGATAAAAGAAGCGATGAGGGAAGGACTAATCAACTCAGATAGAAGTGTGGATAAGACTTCAGATCAAGGGCTTCCAGACAGCAGGAGTTGGTGGATAGGAGGATAGGAGAACCCAGTGGGTGTTGTTGTGTGGGTTGATGATATTGCATTAACAAGATGCTCCTCAGTCTGTCCTTGAGGCAGGATGTATTTGTTTCTTAGGACTGTCATAATAACCACACCCTGGGTGTCTTAAGCAACAGACTTTAATTGCTTCACGATTCTGTATACTAGAAGTCTGAAATTAAGGCATTGGCATGGTTGATTCTTTCTGTGGTCTGTAAGGCAGAATCTATTCCAAGCCTCTCCCCTACCTTCGGCTTGTTTGCTCTCCATCACTGGCATTCCTTTCCTTGTGAAACATTACCACAATTTCTGCCTTTATCTTTACAGGGAGTTCCTCCTGTATACATATCTGTCTCCAATTTCCCTTCTTTTATAAAGACACCAGCCATATTAGATTAAGGTTCGCCCTTTTTAATTCGATTGCCTTTGTAAAGACCTTATCTCCAAATAAGGCCACATTCTGAGGTCCTGGGGGTTAAGACTTCAATATAGGAATCTGGTGGGAGACACAATTCAACCCATAACAGAGAATGGGCCACCTGGTGGAAATGAATGTGTTTCTTCTAGTTTCTTCTCCTCCTCTCCAGATAGGAGAGAACATTATTCGTCATTACCCTTTATGGGGGAAATATTATTACTCAGCAATAATGTAAGTATTTGCTACAAGTGTTAGAATTTCTTTCTGACAGGTGTGAAAGATCTTTATGAACTTCCTGCAGCAAACAATTTTGTGCGAGGGAAAAGAAACATTAAGCTCTTTGTTGATGAAGTTGTAAAGAGGTAATCAAAAGGAATAGAGATAGAGAAAGAGACTTGAGGAGATAGGTTAGGGTTCTGATATGGAGGCCCCATGCCACCTTGTAATCCTGAATGTGCAGGGACAAAAAAAAGGACTTTTTTTCTATGGGGCACTATTTGTGTGACCAGAAGGTGTGATAAACTAAGCAATAATCTCAAGCAAGTACTAGAGATGACTCCCCAGAGAAGACTGGAAATTATGGAGAAGGGATCATTGTCCTGCCTAGAAATGACATCCTTTCAAACAGACAAACAAACAAACAAACATTTGGGTCTACTCTGGGTATTTCCTCTGAATCTCTCCAGTGTAATCCTGCCCCAAATGCTTTGAGGAGTGGATGGGATGTTCCCTCACCTGTAGCTTGGAACTCTTCTTGGATGCCCAAAGAGAGGACACTCATGTGGCATTGGCATTAGATGGTCTACAAGTGACGAACACTGAATCTCATCAGAGTCAGTACAAGGAACATAGAAGCAGATTTGAACACTGACGGAAAAGGACTGATGGGATTTGGGTGACCAAATCAGAAACATTCCAGTTTTAGGAGTGCAAAGTTTGGTTCCATCTTAGAAGAACACTTGATGGAGCATCAGAAAACTGGGGCTGAAGGCAAACCAACAAGGGAGAGCCCAAAGCATGAGAGAAATAGTAGACCTATGCTCACTAACCCAGAACTTTCTCCTAATGATGGAGAGATTACCTTCTCCAAATTGAAACACGATTATCCTATCCCAGAGACACATTTTGGAACTGTATCTTTATAGGGCATCAGTTCCTTGACATGTTAAAAAGTATTATATGAAAACAAGGTTTAAGTGTTTTAAAAAAAAGTCCCTGGTTAAACAAGATCTCTTTAATGCAGAGTATCTCATAATTTTCAGATGTCATAGGGTTAAATTCATATACCACAATTAAAACACGCAAAAAAAAAAAAGCCCACCTTACTTTATTTTGAGTACTTGTTGTAACTATATCTTGAGTTTTTATTCCTGTAACAGCAGGTGGGTAGATAGGGATTAAGGTAAAGTACAGATAATAAAATTAAATGTCATTCAGTCTCTGAGAGGCAGGCCTAATACTAAGCCTTGTCTTGCATTCTGCTGACCAGAGTCCACTCAGATGGCCAAAACTAAATGCAAGGAAAGCTGGAAAATGTAATTTGTCTCAGTCCCTGGGTGAAAGATGAAATGAGTTTGATGAATATTTACCCAGTCTCTCTCATCTGCCCTCTTGGGTACCAAATATTTTTAACCTTTGCCTACACAGCATATACCCACTCCTTTAGCTAAGGGAGATAAATCAAATCCCATTTAGCTCCAATCCCAGGACTTCATATCTCTTTTATCAAGTCCAGAAGTGACTCTTCATGATCCAGATCCAGGTTCAAGTATATATATAAAATCACGAGGTCATCTCAAGGTCTCTGGGCCCTGGTAATGGGGGGAGGTCCAGATTAGATGCTAATTCTGCTCTCTGGGAGGACATCTTTTGTCTATTGTTTTCTGTGGCTCACTCTCCAGAAGATTCTTTTTCCTCTATTATTCCACAGGCCCATACCTGAAGTGGTTATTTGCAAGTATATTCCCTTTGGGTAATCTACAGCTTTCACATCTCACTTCCTGACATTGTGCGTCTGGGCACGCAAAAGTGGTTTTTGTTTTTTGTTTTTTTTTTTAATTTTTTTTCAACGTTTATTTATTTTTGGGACAGAGAGAGACAGAGCATGAACGGGGGAGGGGCAGAGAGAGAGGGAGACACAGAATCGGAAACAGGCTCCAGTCTCCGAGCCATCAGCCCAGAGCCCGACGCGGGGCTCGAACTCACGGACCGCGAGATCGTGACCTGGCTGAAGTCGGACGCTCAACCGACTGCGCCACCCAGGCGCCCCGCAAAAGTGGTTTTGATGATGAAACATTTACCAGTTTTTTCAGTTCTTTAACGCAGGTTCAGGGACCTTTTAGAAATATGGTTCAAAAATTCATATTCTTCATTTGTTTGCCTCCACCTGATACCTCATGACAGTGACTGCACCCCGGTTCTTTCCTATACATTATTCTGAAGGCTAATTTATTTCTGTACATTCTTATCTCTCTGAATCTCTTTCAGGTGAATACAGCTGAAGGTAGCTGGGCGGCTCTGATAGGGGGTGGGGAGATATATTGGAGTTTTTCTGTGGGGCAAAAAATGGAAGTTTTCGAGGGTTTTAATCAAACACTTTTCTTTTTCAATTTGCTATCTTACTGTGTGGGGTCCAGAATCGATTAGCTTTTCTGACCCTTTGAGCCCTTGAATGTTTAGGCTCTATTCTTACCTCTGTTTGCAAACTGACCCATTCTTTCTTGGCTCAGCATTTTCTTATAATACTTTGCTATAAACAAATAGTAAAATAGAAAACACATTAGCACGAAGATGCTTTCCAACTGTGTACCTAAAAACACTGACTGGTAGGTAAATAATCTTCCCTGTACATGTCAGTGACCCAGCTATTTTGTCACCGTATGATATGGCTGTCTACTTTCCAGCCTCTAAATCAACATTTCACTCTCTGCCACTTGACCACTAATAGACTAGAAACAGTGACAGCATTTCTCCTGTTCATTATGACAGCAGCATACTACTGCAAGGGATTCATTTCTGTTTATAAGGTAACCCTGGCGACTCTAATAGATACACCCCACAGTTTAAGTGGCTTGATAAATAAAAATTAATTTAACACATAGATTTTAAGAGCAGGTGTTCATGATGAAGACATGATTATCCTTCAGGTGGCGATGCCAGGGTTCTAACACACACAGTTTCCAAGAAAAGAACATGGAAAATTGTGCATGGCGTGTTTTTTTATAAGCTAGGCCTAGAAAGGTATTAGTTAGCTCAGGCTGCCATAATAAGATACCATAGGCCAAGTGGCTAAAACAATATAAATTTCTTATTTCACAGTTAGAAGTCTGAGATCAGTGTGCCAGTGTGGTATGTTCTTGGTGGGGGCTTTCTTCCTGGCCTCCAGATGGCTGCGTTTTCACTGTGATTTTACTTGGTGAAGGAAGACAGAGAGAGAGAGAAGACAGACAGACAATCAAAGACAGAGAGAAAGAGAGAGAGAGAAATCTCTTTCTCTTCTTATAAGACCACAATCCCACTGGATTAGACCCCTACTCTTATGACCTCATTTAACCTTAACTACCATCTGAATACTCCTTCTAGATACAATCACATTGGGTGTTAGGGCTTCAACATATGAATTTTGAGAGGACACAAACACAGTTCAGTCAATGACAGTGATACACATCAAGATTCTTTACATTCAAGAAAAATTCTCTCTATTATGAAGTCATGGATTTTTAAGCAAACCCTGGTAAGTGACTGCAGAGATTTATTTTATCTTAAGCTAGGTCAATAATGAGTGTATCCTATGACCACTAAAAGAGACCAGTGACACAGTGTCAAGGAAGAGAGTTAGACCTTCTCTGTCAGCATTTGGCTTTGTGATCTCATGCATGAGATTTAAAGCCTATGAGCTTCAGTTAGTTCACCTGAACAAAGAAAGTGACTTGAGTTAGTTCAAGGTGATCACATATAAGTTTCGTTATTCTTGCTCTTCTAGTTTATGTTGATATGGTGTATAATAGTAATTAAAATAGAATTATTAATATATTTTCATCATATTTATCTTCATTTCAATTCTCACAAAAGCAGACACTGAGGCAAGATTTTGGGTGAAGAATTGAGATAAGCGTAGAGGACACCTTCTCTTTAGGTAAATAACCCCGTTATAGTATAAACAAACAGAGTTTTAATTATTTACTAGCACCCAAGGAAGAACACTGCACAGACCATTTTGAATGGTGTGTAACTAGGAAGATGAGGGTACAATATTTATGGCTTGGATTGGACTTATGGATTGGGCTCAAAAGTCCTTAGGGTGGGACAGCAGAAGGTGACAAGTCTTTCTATTGATTCATTTCTTAAGACAGCTGTCTGGTGCAAGCCAGGCAGAAAGATCTAAGCAAACAAGTATGTGTGTGCAAGTCAGAAGACATTCTGTGGTTTAATTGCATAACTGATAAGGGAGATTTTTAAGTTTTCACTCTTGCATAATCATTGGGAGTGGTAGTTCTGGTTTCCACAAGGAATGGAAGGAAACCAATGAAAGGAGAATTAATGCATAGGTTACCCTCTGAGAGGCAAGAAAGCTTGGGAATTTATCCTCCCATTTGTCGCTGGTTAAGGATTGCTTCTGAGGTATTAGCACCTTGGACATTCTGACTGCCCCTAGCAATGGGACTTTCAGGCTAGACAGGTCAGAGAACATTCTTAGCATGTCATTCAGAGAGGCACAGGAAGCTATGGACATATTTGGGAACTCTGTAGGTCAAGCCCAGGTTAGACTGAAGAGCATGGGAGAGGAGAGGGCTCTCATAGCATTTGCTAGAACATTTAAGAACAATTCTGAAAAGTGAAACAATTTAGTTTTTATATTTAATTAGGATACAAATTTTGCATTCCTTCTTAGATTGCACAATTAAAAAAATAAAGTGTACTGACTCAGGGTTAGTGAGAAATTATTTTGTAGCAATCACAAAAGAATGTGGAATTCAGTGCTATCTGGACTTATCCCCTGGCACTGTTAAACAGTTTACCACACACACACAAAACAAAACTATCTTTTAATAGTATTGGTCAAGGGATAATAACATCTAAGTTTTACCCAAGGGTATCCTTTTTTATAAGACTTCTAAAGCATTCCATACTACAAAATACAATTCTAGGCTGTGTTCTAATGCTTAATCAAATCGAGAAGATTTAAACTGAGATGTATAGTAAATACTAGTTTGCTATGTTTGTTACCTATGTCTGGAGGTCAGTCCACATTAGAAAAACGTTGATTCACCAGATTGTTTATCTAAGTGATTTTTCCATGATTTGGATTTTGCTTATTACATTTCTATACTCTGTCAGCACAGAGCCTGACACTGGGCTCAAACCTGTTAACAGTGAGATCATGACCTGAGGCGAATTCAGACGCTTAACTGACTGAGCCAGGCGCCCAAGAACAAGGGAATACTCTTGATACAAAATCTTTCATGTTTTTACTAAGAATTATCATTTTCTTTCACATCTTTAATGAGCACTACCAATGGCTTTCTCTTGGGAGATATTCTCAACAAAAACAATGCTTTGTTTTCTTACGGTATACAAGCTACCACGTAAGCTACAATAACCAAGAAATAGCAATACTTCCTTGAGGTGTGGTTGTAATATAGTCAATTAGGCTCATTCATTAGCTGTATTACTCACCAGTCTTTCAAAACGCTTGATTCAAGTTTATGCCATAGCTCAATCATTAATTACTGCAGGTAGTAGACATTTGGGGTCACACTGTATTAGTAGGAACTTTGAATGTTAGGTCAAGAAATTTAATTTGTCTAATTGAGTATCTGCTGCAGTTACAAGGCAAAAGAAACATAATATCATGGGTGAGTGTTAATGGGTCTTTTCCTCCATCCTGTAGACAAAATCTGAATGAATCCATGACACAGTATAGATAATTGTTAATAAGTTTCACAGACAGAGGGGAAAAAGGAATGAATTTTTAAAGAAAATAGGCCATGTGTAGATACATATTTTTGTAGTAAATCAAAATTTCAAAGTGACCAGGTTTTCCTCCAGTATTTCCTTGTTGCCTATTCTCTATTCATACTCAAGTGAACTTCCTCTTTGGAAATTCTTTTAAGAGGATGAAAGAAACACAACGAAAACCCATGATACTTTTAGGTCTATGTTCTAAAATACTCAAAGCCAAGATATTATCCTTGAAAGAAATCTCTGTAATTTGCAAGAATCAGCATTGGACACTCAAAATTATAAGTTTTAAAAGGATCAAGCCTTAAATGTTTAAACCATAAGTAACAGGCTGAATAATAAGTCACTTTACTTTCTGCCTTATCTTTTCTCAACCACAACTTAAGAAAATGATGGATAAGAAAAAATGGATAAGCCACCTGGGTGGCTCAGTCTTTTGAGTATCTGACTCTTGACTTTGGCTCAGTTCATGATTTCACAGTCCATGGGTTCGAGCCCCCCATCAGGCTCTATGTTGATAGTGCAGACCCTGTTTGAGATTCTCTACCTCCTTCCCTCTCTGCCTCTCCCCTGAGCACAATTTCTCTGTCTCAAAAATAAATAAACATTAAAAAAGTTTTAAAAATGATGGATAAAAATTTTTGAACAAACTCAATAGATTGCATAAAATTATATCCACAGAAATCCAGCCTACATTTTAGTCTACCAATAATGATTTATTTTTAGAAATGTCAAAGGCAAGTCTACTTAACTTTGTGGAATAACCATGGTTCTATACATCTGCAAAGGGGTAAAACAAACCGTTTTTTATTTAAAAAATTAATTATGCGAGCAACTATTTTAAAACATATTAAATCAGAAACTTTTATTATTGAAATATTAATAATAAATAAATATGGATTAATACATTAACATTTTAAAAACATTAGTATTTGGCTTAAATTTAGCACCAAAGAGCTTATGACAGATAAAAAAAAAGGTCTAGAGGGACTTTTGTTAATGATGGTCAAAGACAAGAATTTTTTTTTCTTGTAAAACACAGACCTGACTAAGGCAAACACATACGTGAACACACACACACACACACACACACACACACACTAAACCATACTACACACATACAAAAACAAGGTATCAACAAGGAAAAGGAAAATGAAGACACTCAGGTTTCAGGAAAGATGGAAAACATGGAAGCTCTCCGTGCATCCACAGCAAAAATCTGTTCATGTTTTCCCTTAGGACCTTGCCCCATCTTGCAATTCCTTCTGTCTTTATGTACAAATTCTCATAAATGGAAACAATCTGACTGACTACTGGAGCAACCAATTATTTTTCTTCCTTGGTCAAAGATTTAACAGGAAAACAACCTCGTCTCTTCCTGAGTAGGGAAAGACCCAGTTGTTCCTGCCCATGTTTCTCCTTTACTACTCACACAGAACACTTCATTTCTGACACTTCTGGTCACCCAGTGTGAAGGATTTTTTCTCCACACCAAGTAATTTTCCTTAACGCCAGCTGGATGTTCTACAATTTAACTCAATTCTGACACCATCTACTTGGAGAAGGTGTCAGGTCCCACAGGTGAAGGGCTCAGGTTTAGGAGACTACCCCTACTTCAGATGCCAATCACAGTGGTAGGTCCCAGGTTACCCACAACTTCTGTCTGATTTGACTACAAAGCAGAGGTTCCATGACCCCCTCCTAAATTTTTATTAATTTGCTAGAGAGGCTCATGGAACTTGGGAAAAACTTATTGAGGTTTACCAGTTTATTAAAGGGTCTGATAAAGGAGACAGATAAAACAGCCAGATGAAGGGATACTTGAGGCAAGATCTGGGAGTGTCCTGAGCACAGGAGCTTCTGTCCCCATGGAGTTGGGCTGCATCACCCTCCCAAAGTGGATGTATTTGCCTACCTGAAAGCTCTCTGAATGCCCTACAATTGGGATTTTATATGTGAGGATCAATTACACCTCTCTCAAGAGGTGGGTGGTGGGGCTGAAAATTCCAACTTTCTAATCATGGCTTGGTCTTTCCAGGGACCAGTCCTTATCTAGGAGCGTACCTAGAGTTGCCTCATGAGAATAAAAGATGTTCCTAGTGCTCTTATCTCTTAAGAAATTGTAAAGGTTTCAGGACGACTGTGTCAGAGACAAAGTCAAAGAACAAATATTAAAGCAAGAGATGACCCCATGCTCTTATCACCTAGAAAATTACAAAGGTTTTAGGAACTCTGCCGGGAACTGGAGGCAGAAAACAATATATACACTTTCTATTATCTCCCAACGTTCTGTCTCTAGTCCAGTCAGCTATTGTTAAAGAAACATAGTCTCATGACATAAACAGGCTGTCAAGCACTCTACCCATGAATATATATAAATTACATTATACCAATGCACTCTAGATTCATATTGGGGATAAGATACTCTGCAGAAAAAAGAGTTATGACTTGGCCAAGCATGTTCCAGAAGTTCTGATTAGTAAAACATTGTATGTCTCTTTACTTTGTCTCCTATTTTCATTTTATTAATACACATTATTAATACACATAAAATGTCAGCGGTGATATCATACTATAACTAGTATATTTCTATAGTTATAGTTATATTGTGTAATTAGCATAACTATAGGTATTTTTTTCCTGTATATTTGTTCTTCTACAGAATAAAGTCCTCAATGATTCGGACCAAAGTTGACTTCTTTTATATGTTCACACCTTGGAGAGTGCTAGGTGACTGTTACCTGGGTAAATAATTCTTCAGTGAAAGTGATTTTTTTCTTAAATTAAGGAAAATAGATATCACAAAAAAAACTAACTTTTAAAGTCTACTGTGATGTATACATACAACTGCATATGCACTCTTCTTACAGTGTAACTGACTGCTCACCCAGAATTTTAGCAGGTGTTTGCGACTGCCCTAGCTAATAGAGTACATGGTATAATATGGAGCCATTGGTTTCTGGTCCACCAGCTGAAACCCCAGACATTTTGGAACACAGAAAACCATCTCCACTGTGCCCTGTCTGAATCCCTGACCCCCTGAAACCGTGTCAGATAATAAATGATTGTTATTTTAAATCATTAATGTTAGAATAATTTGTTACGCAACAATAAAAGACTAACTTATCTGTACTTAAGGGAAGACATTTATTCTATGACATTCATAGACATTTATTCTATGTTTATATTAGGTGAATCTGTGTATCTCCATAACCTAGCACTGTGCCTCATCAACAAAATGCTAAAAATACAGTCATGGAAGAAGTAAATGAATAATTAAACAAATAAATGAATGGAATAAAATCTCTAAGCTGGATTACACGAACCTATTCAAGATCAAGGAACTTTCCCACATGAAATAATGTATATAATTTTGATTGGCTCTATTTGTTTTAAGGTCCTGATTTTATGGTCATTATTGTTATATCCAATAACTTTCTTTTCTTTAATGCTTATTTATTTTTTGAGACAGAGAGAGAAAGAACACAAGTGGGGGTGGGGCAGTGAGAGAAAGAGACACAGAATCTGAAACAGGCTTCAGGCTCGGAGCTGTCAGCACAGAGCCCGACACGGGGCTCGAACCCATGAACTGTGAGATCATAACCTGAGCCTAAGTTGGATGCTTAACCAACTGAGCCTCCCAGGTGCCCCTTCAATAATTTTCTTATATCCATTTTTCTCTGTCCACAGATTCTATATGGGGTACATACTAATTCATTTTATATTACAGCACTTAAACTAGAAAAGACTGGTATCTATAACTTCTCAAATCTCACGACTATTTTTTTATGGCAAACATGCCTCTTTTTGTTTTCATTTCTTGGTGCGATACAGCTGGGTTTTTTGTTTGTTTGTTTGTTTTTCTTTCATCTATTTCTGCCATTCCTTGTCAGATAATATTTCTTGAATTTTTAAAATATAATATTAAGTTTGTATATCAGATCCTGAATATTTATAGGATGAGTTGACCAACAGAGAAGATACGTAGATGATCAGCCATCTTGTCATATAAGCTGCATTATATGAGTCCACTCCAGTTTCATGGTAGCCTTTAGGACTCATGATCCCAAAGATTCAAATTCAAATGGAATATGCCATCAGAGAAAAGCTACACTCCTTCTTTAGACATGATTCTATCCTGCATCTGGTGAGTTATTCACTGGGCTTTATAAAATTTATTTTTATTTATTTTTATGTATAATATGTGTATATTGAAAGTATACTTACTATGTATATAGTGAGTATATCACAAATGTACCAACCTTTCATCTTGAGGTTCATGACATTGACACAGTTTTATGAATTCTCATTAAAGTAAATGGCAAGAGTATAAGTAGGGTCAGGACTGGTCTGATGAAAGAGACTTATGATATAATGAACTTTCCCTCAAAATTGATATTGACCACTTAATCAACACTATTTGAACTGTCTGCTCAAAATAAACATTCCTCTAGCTGTTCTGTTACACAGTCACCTCTCGCACATCCATAAGATTAGCCTGTGAAGAATAGTAAATGATTTTATTTTTCCAAAAAGTTACTTTATGACTGTAGGATTCCCTGTAAAGTTTCAGCACACTTTAAAAAAGCAATGAATTTAGTCTGGGATATGTTATTCCTAGTAAACCCTTGCTGGTTCCTAATGTCTATAGCTTCTTTTGTTAAGTATTTAGAAATGGTCTTATAAAATATATCTTCGTAATATCTCTCAGGAAATTAATATCAAGGTCTCCAATACATATTGTAACATCTAACTAGTTTCTCTGATATAACTAATACACTTGCATCCTTCACTTTTCTAATGGCTCTCTAGTTTCCACTGGCACTGAAAAGTCAACAGAGATCCAAGATTAAATCTGGCAGGTCTCCCCACACTCGGTATTGTCATTTAAATTTACTCCACAATTTGAATTTATTCGGAACATTTGGGTGGCTTTTTGTAATTTCTTCACACATATTTTCCTTTAATATATTCCCCCTAATAGTTATTTTGCATTAATACTAACACTCTGAATATACTTAATGAATGAGTGGATAAAATCATTACCTTAACTAATTTAAATTTTCTTTTTAAAGTCTCACAAAAATGGATGTGAAATGTGTTGTTACATTAATGAGCAAAATACAAAGTATTAATGGAAACTTTTATGCTGTCATTTGAAACATCCTTATCTTTTATTCAGTTTTAAGGAGATTTCACTATTTTTACAATCTCTTAGAGCTACTCGGATTAAGAAATGAAGATAACTTTAGCACAAGAAATCACTGTTCAATCTTTTTGAACAAGTTTCTACTTGACTCGTGGGTTCAATTTCATAAACAAAAATTCAAATTAAATTAAGGACTCAGTACATAGAAGTTACTTACTGGAACAAATGTATTATCAATTTTAAAAAAGCCGTAATTCTTCAAATGTTTTTAATATTTGCCATAACCATAACCACACTGCAAAACTTTTGTTCTGTTTTTGATACAATATACTGATACTATAGGTAAACATTTTTAAGAGATAGTCTAGAGTCACCTGAGTGACTCAGTCGGTCAAGTGTCTGACTCTTGATTTCGGCTCAGGTGGTGATTTCAACTGTCATGAGATAGAGCCCCATGTTGAGCCCTGCGTGGACATCCATGGGGAGAGAGTCTTTCTCTCCCTCTATGCCTCCCGTGCTCTTGTGCACATGCGCTCTCTCTCTCTCTCTCTCAAAAAAAGTCTCCCATTATTATAACGAGATTCCCATCACCCTCAAGACAACACCACACATTTACTGCTCCCATTTCCTTAAAACTGTCAGGTCCAGGGACAATGAGAGATTTCAATAGTTGAAGAACTTTCTCTGCCGTAAACCCAGGTCTTGGCACACAATTGGTGTTCAAGCAATATAAACAGAATGATCCATGAATATATTCACACGAATAATATCAATATGAAGAGTGAAGTTTTTTGAGCAGTTTTTCCTCTGTAAGCAATGGTATTAAATCCTAAACCATAATCACAAACACCAATTCCTCACACGATTCCCCATAAATCCCAAAAGCAAACTGTAATATCTCCATAGTGTTTACTTCCAGGATTCAAACAGACTTCAACATAAATAATATTAAGCAGATCGTATTAGACTAAAGTTCAAATAATATTTCCTAAACTTGCACTACTAACATGTGTGACCCCACATATGGACAGTGGCTGTGCATCAGTGCACTCTCGGAGATGGGGGTTTGCTAGCTGGTGCTGCCTGGGGACCCTGACATAACAGACGTACAGAGGAATGGAACTCACTGTTCCCACAACATTGATGGTAAATCACCTACTTACAATGGGCCACTTAGTATTACAGTAAAATGAATATTACTACAAAACAGCCATGACAGAAAGAAATAAATGAAGAGAAATTAAAGAGAAATAAATGAAAATAAAGTAAAATAAAGAGAAATAGACAAAAAGAAAGAAAAGTAAGGTAAAAAGAGAATGGGGCAGAGCAGGAAGAGGAGAAGAGAGGACAATGGGAAGGGAGGGAAGGAAATAGTTCATAAACACACTCAATTTTTCTCAATGGTTTTCCTCCAGAATTGAGACGTCATTCAAAACTTCCATACTAAACATGAACTCAGATACGTTCTGTATTTTCACCAAGAATTGTATGTCCCATCCCCTGAAAAAATGACCTTGAGTTACAGCAAGTGGCATTTGGAATATTCTAAGAGAAGATATTGAGGGGTGCTGGGTGGCTCAGTCGGTTGAGTGGCTGACTCGATTTTGACTCAGGTCATGATCCCAAGGTTGGGGGATGAAGACTCCCATCAGTCTCCACACTCAGTGCAGAGCCCGCTTAAGAATCTCTCTTGCCTGCTCTGCCCTCCCTCTGCTTGCACATGGGCTCTTTCTAAAATAAATGAATAAAAAAAATAAATAAATATTTTATTTAAAAAGAAGACATTAAGATGCATAACTGATTGATTGAGTTATCATTTTTTATAGAGGTTTTAAGAACAGGTTGGCATTTTGCCACATTCGATATGCATTTTTCCTCAAAAGGGGATAAATTAGATGAACTCACACACAGTTCTGTCTGGTCTAGGAGCAGATATATTATGATTGATGTTTGAGATTACATCTCTTTTAAATAGTACACACACACACACACACACACACACAACACCACTTGTTTATCTAATATTACTTAAGATTACGTCCAGCCGCATGTAACAAAAAATTCAAATAACAAATAATACTTTGGAATAAGCAATCCACCCAAAATATCAGAGTGTGGTTGTTAGAGATACAGACTCTGTTGCGTTTTCTGCTAAATCATCTTTAGCCAGTGACTCACATATTCAACATCACCTCAAGGTTCAAGATAACTTGCTGAAGGTCCTGCTGCCAGCTCTACAATCTAGGAAAGAAAAGGAGAAATGTGCTGGAGTGGGGATTGTGTTGGCTACTCTGTTTTTTAAATTTTTTTTCTAAAGGTTTTTATTCATCTGAGAGAGACAGAGCAGAGGAAGGGCAGAGAGAGAGGGAGAGAGAGAATCCCAAACAGGCTCTGCACCGATGCAGGGCTGAAACCCACAAACGGTGAGATCATGACCTGAGCCAAACCAAGAGTCGGATGCTTGACCGACTGAGCCATCAGGCGCCACCCCCCCACCCTTAATTCATTTTTAATGAAAGGCAAAATTTACAGAAAGTGAAATGCATGAATATGAAATGTGCAATTTGATGAGTTTTGAAACCTGCATACATGAAACCATGGCTTTAATCAGGAAATAGATTATTTGTATCACTCTAGAGAGTTCCCTCATGCTTGCTTCCTACCAATCCCTACCTGAGATAGATAACACTCCTCTTTTTTTTTTTTTTTAATATTTATTTATTTTATGTTTCAGAGAGAAAGAGAGCATAAGCACAAGCAGGGGAGGGGAAGAGAGGGAGACAGAATCTGAAGCAGGCTCCAGGCTCTGAGCCTGACTCAAACCCATCAACCGCGAGATCATGACCTGAGACGAAGTTGGACGGTTAACCTACTGAGCCACCCAGGCGCCCTAGACAACACATCTTATTTCTTACTATGTAGGTTCATTTTCCCTTTTTTTTTTTTTTTTTTGGAGCTTTGTATAAATTGAATCACACAGCAAGTATATTTTGGTACTTGCTCATGTTGCATTTATTATTAGTTCTTTGCTTTCTAAATTGCTAAGTAGTTTCACACTATATAAACATAGCAAATGTTAATCTTTTCTTCTGCTAGTGGACATTTGGATTATTTCCAGTTTGGGGCTATTATGAAGAGAGTTGCTACAAACATTCTTGAACAAATACTTTTGTGGACATTTGGGCAAATATTTAAATATTTGGGTAACCTTCTTTTGGGAGTGAAATTGCTAATCATAGTACGCTTAACTTTATAAAAACTTCCAGAGTTTTCCAAAATGGTAGCACAATTTTTTACTTCAACAAATAATATTCCAGTTGGTTCACATGTTTGCTAATGTTTAGTTTGGTAGGTTTTAAAATTTTACTCTTTCTAGTGTATCGCAATGTGATTTTAATTCTCATTTCTCTCATGATGAGTGATAGTTAATATATTTCATGATTATTGGCTATCTGTACACTTTCTATTAAGTGTGGTTTAGTCTTTTGACTATCTTTAAAAATGAACTACTTGTATATTTACTTATGGTTTTGTTTTAGCTATTTATGTATTGTTCTTTTGTTAGATATGAGCATTTCAAATGTTTTCTCAAGTCCTTGGCTTCTTTGTTCATTTCCTTAATGATGTCTTATAATTTTAGTGAAGTTCATGCTATTTTTTGTGAGGCTAGTATGTTTGTTGTTAAACCATCTTCGCTTGCCACACATTTGCGAAATCATTCTCCTATGTTTTCTGTTACAAGCTCTAGGTCTTTTCATTTCCCTGTTTTAAGATTAATTTGTCAAGTTTTATAAAAAAAAATAAACTGGCCTATTGAGATTTTGATTGAAATTTATTTGGATCTAGATATCAATTTGAAGAGTTCTGACCTGTTACAATAATGGATTTTCCAACCCACAAACTTGGCATATCTCTCCATTTTTTAAATTGTTTTGAAGTCCTCTTGGTAATATATCTAGCTTTTCAGGGTACAGAAATCTTGCATACATTTTGTCAAATGTGTTGCTATCCATGAGGGATGTTGGTCTTTTATTTTTCTTTCTCCTTTTTCTTAAATGTTAGAGATATATTTTCTCCCTCCATAATTGAAAGAGTTTCTGTAAGATTGGTATTGCTTTCCTTTAAATGTTTTATAGAATTCACTATTGAAGACATCTGGGCCTGGAGATTTTTGTGGAAGGTTTTTATTACAAACTCAACTTATTTAATAGCTACAAAGGTATTTAGATTTTCTTTTTCTTTTCTTTTTTTTTTTTTGTCTTTATCAATTGAATACGTTTTAATTTTTAAGTGTTTGCTGATTTCATCCATGCTGGCGGGTTGACTGCCATAATGTTGTTTATAGTATTTTATTGACATTTTAATATATGAAGAATCTGTAGTAATCTCTTCCCTTCCCTCTCACTTACTCTTGTGCTCCCTCTTGGTCAGTCTCCTATCTATCTTTCTGGGGCTTAATAATTCCATTAACCTGTCATAGCACAGTTACTTTCCCCAATCACGTATTTTTTCTATTTCACCAATTTTCCATTCCCAGTATGGAACAGATTTTCCTGCTTCCTCATCTGACTAGGAACTTTTCATTTCATACTGGATATTGTAGGCATTTGGATTGTGATGCTAATCTTAAAAAGGTGTTACATTTTGTCTTGGTTGGCAGATAAATTACTGAGAGACCCTTTGATCCTTTATTCTTTAGAGGGGCTGGTCTCCTCTATCTCTAAGTTTTGTCCTTAGTCCCAGGGTGTGTCTCTTATTCTAGAAAATGTGGTAGGCATCTCCCACGTCCCTTTCTCTCAAGGGTAACAGTCCTACTCTATTTGCTGTTCAATGCATCAGAAAAACCGTCTGACACATTTTTTACGCATTGGTTTGAGGTAGAGTGAGTTTTACAGTTGGAGTAGCCGGAGGGCAAGTCCGTTACCAGCTAGGCATGGCCAAAATGGAAACCTCAGTGAGACCAGAAGTCCCACCCATACTTGTGCTCACGTGTCACGGACCACTCCTACCGGCAAGGAAGGCGCAGGAAATAGCATTTTATTTAGGCTTTTTGTCACCTTCACTAGCATAAAAGTCTGTTCCTAAAGATGGGGAGACTAGATGTTAGATAGCTAACTGGCGGTCTCTGGGTATAAATGATTTACCGCCCTCAGGGTATTTTATTATTATAAATGACAACAATGAGTATTGAACTGATCATGCCCAGTATGTTTGTAAGATCACTACACTTAGAATGAACAAATCTTTAGAGAGTAAAGAAGCCTCACCTGATTCAGTTTTTATTACCTAAAAGTCCTTACATAGCACCTCGCACATGCCTTAAAAAGCGTTTTTTACTAACTTGATCCAAACAGTGACTTACTTCTAGCCAATCGTTTTAAACGTTTATTTATTTCTTTTGAGGGAGAGAGACAGAGCACACACACAAGCAGGAGAAGGACACAGGGAGAGAAGAAGAGAGAGAATCCGGAGCAGGATTTACACTGGGAACCTGATGGGAGGCTTCACCTCACAACCATGAGATCATGACTTGGGCTGAGATCAACAGTCAGGCACTTAATCGACCGAGCCACCCAGATGCCCCTGATGCCCTGACTTCTATAAAATTTTTAAAATGTGGAATGAATTAGGGGCGCGGTTAAGCGTCCGACTTCAGCTCAGGTCATGATCTCACGGTTTGTGAGTTCCAGCCCCATGTCAGGCTCTGTGCTGACAGCTCAGAGCCTGAAGCCTGCTTCGGATTCTGTGTCTCCTTCTCTCACTGCCGTTCTCCTACTTGTGCTCTGTCTCTTTCTTTCTCAAAAATAAGTAAAATGTAAAAATAAATAAACAAATAAATAAATAAATAAATAAAATGTGGTATGAGTTAGTATTCTCAAGTGAAATGTAAAACAAGAAATAAACAAAATAAAGAAAACAGAAAGAAAAGTTCCCCTTTTTGATGGTATTCAAATGTAAACTTGGGTGACATATATATATATATATATACACACACACACACATATATATAATTATATAATTACTAATTTAATTAATTGATTAAATTAATAATAATTAATTCTTTAATATATAATTATATAATTATTATATATGTAATATGTAATTATTATATAAATATACATATATATTCATTCCTTGAAAGAAGAAGGGAAAATTGACCCAGAGCAATTTTGCAATTCATAGAATATTATGTAGTAATAGGTATTTTGGGGAGGCTCCCTATTCCAAAAACACTTGTGGTAAGCTTCTCCCTGCTCCACACCATAGGAACAAGAGCCGGCCATCACGTTGCTAATGTCTTACCTTGAACTTTCCTTTTCAGGGAAAGGGAAACACTATTGAGTTTGGCCAATCATATTTTCCCATTCACGTATGCTTTCAGTGGGGTTCAGGAATGTTATTCAGGCCTTTCTGGTTGCTTAATATCAAGGGCTTTCCTGTAGTCACATCCACAGAAACGGGAGAAAAAGTGGTCATCAAAAGGGGAAGCAGAGCTGACATAAAAAGATGATCAGAGCTGTGAATTTTGCCTCAAATTTAAGTTTATATTTCCTGTCCTAAGGTTGTGTAAAAATAAAAAAAGACCCAGACCGTATGTTCTAATATGTTTTTTTTTCCTTTTTAGCATAAGCCACCTGAATCAGTTCATTACTTGCAACCAAATGTTTTTGATTGAACACAAAATGCTCAATATTTAGTCTATCCATATCTAATTTTAGATAAAATTGAATTAAAATAAGATGATGTGTCTTTTCTTTCTTGACAAGTTGTATATGAGTTTCCCATGATTTACTGTAAGTAATGATGAGACATTCAATTTTTATAAAACTATGTATGAAATCCAATCACTATGAACATGCAGTAATCCCTATGTGCAGAACATTAAAGGACATTCCGCTATAAGAATGACTTTCAAGGGACGCGTGGGTGGCTCAGTTGGTTAAGCCTCTGACTTTGGCTCAGGTGTTGATCTCATGGTTTGTGAGAGTTCCACATCTGGCTCTATGCTGAGAGCTCAGAGCCTGGAGCCTGCTTCGGATTCTGTGTCTGATTCTCTCTCTGCCCCTCCTCCACTTACACTCAGTCTGTCTGTCTGTGTGTCTCTCTCTCTTAGAAAAAATTAAACACTGTAAAC